>NC_064849.1:86939654-87062154 GCF_024139225.1 Suncus etruscus
CAAAAGGGTAATCAGAGATTACTTTGAAAAAATTTATGCTACTAAACATGAGAACCTAAAAGAAATGGAAAAATTCTTGGACACTTATTACCTTCCACATTTAAGTAAGGAGGATGTAGCATATCTAAAGATCCCTATCACTACTGATGAAATTGAAGCTGTAATCAAACATCTGCCCAAAAAGAAAAGCCCAGGCCTAGATGAATTTCCTAATAAATTTTTTCAAATCTTTCAAGAGGAGCTACTATCAATTCTAGACAGGCTCTTCAATGAAATTGAAAAAACAGGAACACTCCCAAACACATTATGAAGCCAACATCACCTTGATACCAAAAGCAGACAGAGATGCTGCCAAAAAAGAAAATTACAGACCAATATCCCTGATGAATGCTGATGCAAAGATTTTCAATTTTTGGGCCACACCCGGCATTGCTCAGGGATCGCTCCTGGCTGTCTGCTCAGAAATAGCTCCTGGCAGACACGGGGGACCATATGGGACACCAGGATTTGAATCAACCACCTTTGGTCCTGGATCAGCTGCTTGCAAGGCAAACGCCACTGTGCTATCTCTCCGGGCCCTGATGCAAAGATTTTCAACAAAATCTGGCAAAAAGGATCCAAAGCATCATCAATAAGTTCATACACTATGACAAAGTAGGTTTCACCCCAGGAATGCAGGGATGGTTTAACATCTGTAAATCTATCAACATCATACACAACATCAACAACAAGAAAAATAGAAATCACATGATCATATCAATAGACACAGAGAAAACATTTGATAAGTTCCAACACCCAGTCTTGATCAATTCTCTCATCAAGATGGGAATGGAAGGAACCTTTCTCAATCTAGTTGAAGCCATCTACCACAAGCAAATGGCAAATATTATCCTCAATGAAGAAAAACTAAAAGCCTTTCCTCTAAATTCTGGTACAAGACAAGGCTGTCCACTCTCACCACTCCTCTTCAACATAGTACTGGAAGTTCTTGCTATAGCGATCAGGCAAAAAAAAAAAAAAAAAAAAGATATCAAGGGAATCCAGATAGGAAAGGAAGAAGTCAAGCTCTCATTGTTTGCAGATGACATGATACTCTACTTAGAAAACCCTAAAGACTCTCTACCAAAAAGCTTCTAGAAACAATAGATTCATATAGCAAGATGGCAGGCTACAAAATCAACCTACAGAAATCCCTACCAGCACTGATTGTTCTCATTCTTTGTAATGTGCGCCAATCAGGGAATCCCCCCTGATTTTATGTAAATATGTGCCTAAAATATTATTGTCAACTATATGTAAGCCACTATGATCAAAATAAAAATTATATTAAAAAAAAGAAATACTACACAGAGAACTACCATAATCATGTGAATGAATGATGGAACTGGAAAGCCTGTCTGGAGTACAGGTGGGGGTGGGGTGGGATGGAGGGAGATTTGGGACATTGGTAGTGGGAATGTTGCACAGGTGATGGGGGTGTTCTTTACATGACCGAAACCTAATCACAATTATATATGTAATCAAGCTGTTTAAATAAAGAAAATAAAAGAAAAAAAGAAACTATATTTAACAAAGTAAAAAAAAAGTATGATTAGTAGAATTATTAATCCTAGCAACTCAATAAAATACAAAAAAAAAAGATAAGCACCACATAAAGGCCATGGTCTTGAGATAAAAAACATAGCAGAGCACATAAAGGAAAAAAAGAAAAGAAAAAATAAGAACGGAGACAACAACTTCAATAACCAAACCAAAACAAATAAATCAGCAAAAACTAGATAAGTAAATAAATAAATTTTGTGCTTTTTGCCTTTTTTTTCTTTTTTCTTCCCTCTTGCACAGGCACAGTAAATATTGGGGTCATTCGAAAAGGAATTCCCTTGGCCTAAGAGAAACAGGGTTTCTCTACCCTTGAAGTATATTGTCATGGGATTAACTATAGACTCCTTTCAGGTTCATTTACTTTCCCCTTGGTGCTTTTGTGGTGTATAGAAGACTTCTCCATCCTGGACGATAAAATCAGACCTCTATATCTAGAGATCTCGGTAGATACACAGGTCAGGGAGTGGAACTTATGATGAATTCTTTCTTTGTGGTTCTAGAAGTTCTGTTCCCTCCGTGTCATTTTAATCAGTTTTCTGTTGTTGGTGGTCTTGGTCTTTGCTGTGATCCTAGGATGGGGCCTGGGATAGCGTCTTCTGTTATGTTTCCAGAGGACCCATTCCATTGCAATTATCTCAGACAGACAGAGATCATGGTTGTTGTGCAGGTCGTAGCTCAAACCCTAGACTAGGGCTTTTTAATTGGTCCCAGGATACATACAGTCCATTCATTGTTCTACCAGCCAGTCATCTGTAAATCGCGATCTTGGCATTTGGATAGACCAAAGGGTGATAGGTCTTCTTATTTTGTCTTATCATTAGCTGGTGAGGTAGGATAACCTGCTCTTAGGTCAAGTTGTTCCCAGTTTTCTCATTGTCAGGATATCATATTAGAGCTGGCACTTATTGATGTCCGAGCAGTATTAAGGATGTCCCAGATGGGATTTGTTTCCTGTGGCTGTTGTGAAGAACTGTGTCATTTCTATATCTGGGATTCAGGGTTCAAGGCTGGACGGTTGGTGTCTAATCACCTGGGGTCTAAGTTGGGTCCATGTGACATATTTTTAAGGTGGGGGATGCCCCTATATTGTAAAGAAGTATGATTTCTTATCTCTAATAGATAAGAGCTCATTTTTATATGTAAGATTTCCCCTTTCTTTAGTGTGCATTTGCAGGGAGAAATGGTGCTACATTATATTGCTGGTGCATTTGAGGGTGGAAAGAGAAGAAAACAGAAATAGGTCACACACCCAAAAAAGATAAAAATAGAAATAAAAATATATATGCATATATATGCATATATATATATATACACACACAGAAAAAAGATTTAAAAAATAAAATAAAAAAGTGATTAAAGGAACAAAGTGATGTAAGAGACTACCTTACATTTGGGGAAAAGCAGGTAAAGAGGTGGTATAATACAGGTCTTATACTTATGATGGAAATATAGGTTTCCCATTGTCTTTTGAGATTTTCTTGTAGTGTGTGGGTTCCCAGGCGCCTTTTCATCACACAACCTGACCCTCGAGAATGGCAAAAGATTTTCGGCAGGGAGGTCTTGGGAAGAGTTCTTGCATTGGGGATACTTTTATAGCTAAGTCCGGTTTCAAGTAACAGTGCACGTTAGGAAGGGTTGGTAAGGAGAACCGTGCAGCATGTGTCAGCAGGGGAGTTGGTTGGCTCTTCTTGCCAGAGATGAGGTGTGGGTTTCACTGGGTACTGGTTCTTTGGGGTAGGAGGTCAGTCTTGATGCCTAATGGGTTAAGAACTGAGGGTGAAGAGTTTTAATGAGGTGGGAAATCTGGGTGGGATTGAGGGAGTGAAGAGATAGTTGGATTTCCAAAGGGAGAAAAGGGCAAAGAATATGGCAGGGGCAGGAGAGAAGAAAAGAAAAAATCAATTAAAAAGAAAAGGAGAAAGAAAAAAAGAAAGTAGTGAGAAGAGAGGAGAAAAGAGCATTGGGAAAGAGCATGGGAATGCTAGTTCGCTTGACTGTGTTTGATGAGTAGGGCCTGTAGTATAAGTCTATAGGTCACAGTTGCTGCTTCGGTGGTCTGGCTGGTCATGTGTTTCAAGTCCTAAAAGAAGGTATAAACTAGAGTTAAAGGGTATGCTAAAGAGTTTTATCAGGACATTCTTATAGTGCAAGCTGTGTATGGTATCTCTTGTGAGTGAGCCCCAAGATGCCATTTTAGTTTGTCCACCCTTTGTATCCAAGAATGCCTGTGGACAGAAAAGCTGAGAGGTTATTTTAAATATAGTAATATTAAGGCATTAAAACAAATTGTTATAAAATGCTTCCGTTGGAGTCAATGATTTCCCATGGTATTCTTTGCCTGTAATCCTGTATAAGATCCCTAAGGGATTATTGTGGGCCTTTGTAGTAGAAGGCTGATTACATACCTGTTCTCTCTATGCTGCTGTTTCTGTTGTTGCTGGTTTCTTTGTGGTATAATGTATAGTCTAGAGTTTGTATTGTACCTCTTTCCTGTGTTTTGGGCACTGCTCTCAGGTATACGTTGACTGTTACATTGTTTGGAGTTTCTACCCTGTTAAACCCTATTATTTGATTGTTGAGTATTAGTTGTATATAAGGTGTATGTTCTAGGTGCTTCAGAATAGTGCTATCATTCTGTGTTTGTCTTTTATCTTCTGGCTTACTTCGTTTAACATAATATGCTCTAGGTCCATCCACATTGTCACAAAGTCTGTGATTGTATCATTTCTGACTGCCATGTAGTATTCCATTGTGTATAGATACAACATCTTTTTTTTTAATTTTTTATTTTTAATTATGAGAACAAAGATGCAAAGAAAGAGGACAAGGTAAAGTTACAGTGGAAGGACAATCACTCATAACATAATTCTCAGAAGTCCCCTTGCTGATATCTTAACTTTGAAATTTCAGCCAAAGAACATTAAGATAAATAAGACAGAATCCATGTACAATTACTTTGTCCCTCAAGTCCCCAGATTGTAATACATTATAATACTTCTTAACAGCACACAAGGCAATCTAAAGCCATAAAACTTATGTAACTCCTTAAACATTACAGGTATAGTATATTTTTACATTTCCATGTACGTGCATATTAGCTTAAGTTAACCTCAAATTTTAAGTGGGGTCTTTTTAAGGATTAGAGTCAAAGGAGCACAGTAAAAACGGTGTTAGAGTGGCAATTGTTGTTTGCATAGCCCACCAAAATATGAGGGACATGGAAAGGAATAATCTTGGCCTAAATACAAAGAGACCCGACCCCTGAAGTTTCCTGGCACAAGACCAACTCTAGGCTCCAGGCAAGCTAGATTGTCCAATCAGAGACATTGTCTGTAGTGCCAACACACTTTTATTTTTCACACAGTCTCTGTTGTTGGTATCATGTTTCTGTATTAAAGATCCTGAAATCTGCATATCCTACATTGAAGTCAGGATGTGGAGCGTCCTCTCGTTTCACCTCACAATCAAAGGGCAATGCAGAGAGCCCTGTCCTGTAAGCAGGTCGTTGTTGTTGTTAAGTCTTCTCAGTGTTAAGGGAAGTCTTCTTTGAGCAGGTCGATGTCTGAGCAGTGTAGGGTCTTCCGAGGTAGAGGATTGCTTCCATGTGATGTTATAGACAAGCCTGGACATTTTGTGGATGGCATCCCTGGTTCAGAGGTGAATGGAAAATGCCCTTTCTTCTGAGGTCTGTGCCAGGTCGTTATGTTAATGTTCAGGGTGTAAGGTCCCTTTGCACTACAAGATTTGTGTGTTCCGGGGGCCGGGCGGTGGCGCTCGAGGTAAGGTGCCTGCCTTACCTGCGCTAGCCTAGGAGACGGACCGCGGTTCGATCCCCCGGCGTCCCATATGGTCCCCCAAGCCAGGAGCGACTTCTGAGCGCATAGCCAGGAGTAACCCCTGAGCGTCACCGGGTGTGGCCCAAAAACCAAAAAAAAAAAAAAAAAAAAAAAAGATTTGTGTGTTCCTATCTCTATTAGATAGGATCTAATTTTATGTATAGTATTTTCCCATTTTAATGTGTCTATGCAAAAAAAGGAGCAATGCCACGTGGAGTTATTGGCGCATATGGGGGCCATAAGAACAAGTCCAACGATTCCCATGATATGGTTCAATTATAAGCATTAAACTGGGGAACTCTTTCAACAAAATTCCTTGTTAAACAGCTCATAAAGAGAAGATAAAAAGTAGTTAGAATCATCAATGTATAATACAACATTTAGTAAGAATTATAGCTGTCATAGAAAAAACACAAAATATTCTAAAGAAACACGTGTCCATTTTATGTATCTTGAAACAGTTTGGGGTTGTTACACACAATGCACGGATTTGGTCTGAGATTAGGATTGTACAGTACTGAAGTTAAAAAGAGTAATGTCCCAAGTTTCCCTCCTCCCCACCCGACCCCCGTCTGTACTCTAAACAGGCTCTCCATTTCCCTCATACATTCTCATTTTTAGGACAGTTCAAAATGTAGTTATTTCTCTAACTAAACTCAACACTATTTGTGGTGAGCTTCCTGAGGTGAGCTGGAACTTGGGACATTGGTGATGGGAATGTTGCACTGGTGATGGGGGGTGTTCTTTACATGACTGAAACCCAAGCACAATCATGTATGTAATCAAGGTGTTTAAATAAAAAAAAATAAAAATAATAAAAAGAGTAATGTAGGTTAGTGACGTTTGGGGGGGTTTAGAGAGTTAAGGAGTAAAAAAGAGCATTGTAGGGGTCTGGGAAAGGGCAGAATACAAAATACACATTCTGGATATGCAAAACATAACATAAGGATAAGGAATACTCTTAATACACAAAGTGCACATGGGGGCTTGCGCCCCCGCGCGGTTCTATAGTTTTTGGATGCAGGTTTCAGCCGGCTTTTGCCACCTGTGGCGTGGGGCTGGGTCCCTTCTCCCATACTCTATGTATGTTGGGTGATGTCGCTGAGTTTTGGATCTTCCTTCGTCCTCTAGTCAAGCCTGGTCAATCGCCACCCCCTTCCTGCCAGACAGTGCAGGTTCACTCTCTGGCTGGCAACCTCCTGCACTCACTCTGGCCTGTTCCAGGAGCTCAAGATTCCCTTGAATGGCCACCTTCCACCCTCTCCAGTCTGCGACCTCCTGCACTCACTCTGGCCTGTCCTGGGAGCTCAAGTTTCCCTTGAATGGCCTCCTTCCACCAGCTCCAGTCGGCGACCTCCTGCACTAATTCTGGCCTGTCTCAGGAGCTCAGGGTTCCCTTGAATGGCCAAAGACAGAAGAAGAACTTTTCATAACACCTAAGGAAAATTGAAAATTAAAAAATTCACTTTTAGGTGGCTATTGCACTTTATAGGAATGATTGCTTGTGTGGTTGCATAGAGAGTAGGGCAGTCCTTCCAAATGTTAGATACCAAAACTTGCATTTCTAATTTAACCTTTGAGAATTAATCCAATCAAAAATATTTATTAAGTATATTTATCAAAATTAATTTAAATAACAATTTTGATATTTAAAATAATATTTACAATTATCACAATTATTATTCTAAATATTACATATAAATATCATCCTGCATTTATTCTTCTTTTCTTGCTTATTTCATTTAACATATCTCCCAGTTTTATTCATGTTTCAGTGAATTGTATAATTTTATCATTTATTACAGCTGTGTAGTATTCTGTTGCATATCTGTACCACATCTTCATGATTTATTTGTCTATTGTTGAACATCTAGATTAATTCCAAGTTTTAGCTATTATACCAGTGCTGGAATGAACAATGGTATATCTTTCATTAAAATATTTTGGGCTTTTTGTAAATGATGGCAGCACATAGAAAGTACAGTGAGTTTATATAATCTCTGATAGGTTGAGTTTACTATAAGCTCATTTTTGTTACACATTTCAAGTTATAGTTATAGCCATACTACTGACTTGGTAGAGAAAGTTCACTGCATTTGCAGTTCACTTTAAGGATAAATATGCAAGGGTAATACTTTTGCAGAAGGTTCTGAAAGATAGGAGGGAGCCCAAGAAACTTGGTATGATGGAAGCTGGGAGATAAGTCTAACTTTCAGAGACAATTGGTCATTAATGCCAAGTTAGAGACAGCAAATTCAGATTAAAGACTTAGGGAGGTTGCCCTATTTCTAAATTAGAAAAGTTTCACTGAAATTTGGGCTAAATATCTGAAGAATATCTATCTACAGAATAAGTAGTTAAGAATGATATGCTGGAGACCAATTTTAAGTGTAAATATGAACATTCTGAGAATAACATAGTACTAAGGGGCCAGAGAGAAAGTAGAGTACTTCATGTGGCATATTTGGGTTCCATTCCTGGCACCCCATATGGTCCTCAAGCATTTTTTGGAGATATACTTGAGCACAGAGCAGGAGAAAGCTCTGAGCAGCACTGAATGCCACCCCAAAACAAAAACAAAAAATATGAAATAGTATTACATTAATTGAATTTTATTATTTACTTTAAATTTAAGTATCTATTTTTTCTTTTAAATGCTTTAGTAAATTTGTCTATATAGTATTCTCTACTAGAACTTCTATATATAGTATATATAGAACATCTATATAGTATATACTATATTATATATATATTATATACAGATATATTATATACATAACACATTATATATATTATTATATAATATATAACATATATAGTACTTCTACATATACTTATATATAGTACTTCTAGTAAAATGTGACCTGGTTTCCAAAAGTTAGAGACTACCAAATAAGACCCTTTGCTGGAAACAAATGAGAACTTCCTAGGAGGATTGGGATTATCCAATAAATTAGGCCCAAAGCATTTTAATGAATCCTGTCAGTGATTCAAGTATTCACCTTTAAATTTTTGACACCTACTTCTCTGGAAAAACACTTGATTTGACAATTTGTCTCTACAAAAATGGATTTTCTTCAACTGCTTGGTCAATAGTTTCAAGAGTGTAAGCATTGGAAAGGCAATTTAACACTGGTAACTTTCTCTTATGCTAAGCTACTAAATTTAACCTTTAAACCTCCTTAGAAAATGCATGTTTTTTAATAAGTATGTTCTTATTTTATTCAAGGAGCCCAAGGCTTAAAATATTTGAAGCTCAAAATTCTCACTTACCTGTAGTAACAATATAATAATAATAATAATAATAATAATAGTTTTAATTTCTTTGGAACAGTGCTAATCAATATGTCAATATATATTAGGAAAGAACAGAGGAAATTAGGGTGAATAATGAAAGAGAGAAAATGAGCTTTTCTTGGTTTTCTTTTTAGAAAATGAAATTTTAAAGCCGGGCTCACAGATTATTTCCATTTCCTCAGGATAAAAGTGTGTTTACCATATTTTTATAAAGTTCAAAATATATTATTTTCAATTTTCTGAATTTAATGATTTCTCCTTTGGTTGTTAATTTTCAGTCTTAATTCTAGAATTTATGTTTAGGTAATAACTGGACTTACTTAAAAGTGATTCCTAGAAATAGAAATAATAATAGTTATTATATATTTTAATTGATATTTTAATGATCAGAATTACTTAGGGTCATTTTCTTCTTCTATGTATATCATGTACTATTGATATATTTTCTTGTCCCTAAATATAATTAACAGGTAAAGAAATAAATTTGAAAAACATGGAAGAAAATAGAAATTAGTTGCTTTATTTTATTTTTTAAATTTTTTTATTTAAACAACTTTATTACATACATGATTGTGTTTGGGTTTCAGTCATTTAAAGAACACCACCCATCACCAGTGCAACATTCCCATCACCAATGTCCCAAATCTCCCTCCTCCCCACCCAACCTCCGCCTGTACGCTAGACAGGCTTTCTTTTTCCTCCTACATTCTCATTATTAGGATAGTTCAAAACATAGTTATTTCTCTAACTAAATTCATCCCTGTTTGTGGTGAGTTTCATGAGGTGAGCAGTTACTTCCAGCTCTTTTCCTTTCATGTCTGAAAGTTGTTATTGCAAGAATGTCTTTCATTTTTCTTAAAACCCATAGATAAATGAGACCATTCTGCGTCTTTCTCTCTCTCTGACTTATTTCACTCAGCATAATAGATTCCATGTACATCCATGTATAGGAAAATTTTATGACTTCATCTTTCCTGACAGCTGCATAATATTCCATTGTGTATATATACCACTGTTTCTTTAGCCATTCATCTGCTGAAGGGTATCTTGGTTGTTTCCAGAGTCTTGCTATGGTAAATAGTGCTGCAATGAATATAGGTGTAAGGAAACGATTTTTGTATTGTATTTTTGTGTTCCTAGGGTATATTCCTAGGAGTGGTATAAATGGGTCATATGGGAGCTCGATTTCCAGTTTTTGGAGGAATCTCGATATTGCTCTCCATAAAGGTTAAACTAGACGGCATTCTCACCAGCAGTGGATAAGAGTTCCTTTCTCTCCACATCCTCGCGAACACTGTTTGTTCTCATTCTTTGTGATGTGTGCCAATCTCTGGGGTGTGAGGTGGTACCTCATAGTTGTTTTTATTTGCATCTCTCTGATGATTAGTGATGTGGAACATTTTTTCATGTGTCTTTTGGCCATGTGTATTTCTTCGTGGTCAAAGTGTCTGTTCATTTCTTCTCCCCATTTTTTGATGGGATTAGATGTATATTTCTTGTAAATTTCTGTCAGTGCCTTGTATTTTTGGAGAGTAGCCCTTATCTGATGGGTATTGGGTGAATAGTTTCTCCCACTCAGTGGGTGGTTCTTGTATCCTTGGAGCTATTTCCTTTGAGGTGCAGAAGCTTCTCAGTTTAATATATTCCCATCTATTAATCTGCTTTCACTTGCTTTGAGAGTGCAGTTTCCTCTTTGAAGATGCCTTTAGTCTCAATGTCCTGGAGTGTTTTACTTACGTGTTGTTCTATATATCTTATGTTTTCGGGTCTGATATTGAGGTCTTTCATTCATTTGGATTTAACCTTCGTACATGATGTTAGCTGGGGGTCTAAGTTCAATTTTTTGCAAGTGGCTAGCCAGTTGTGCCAACACCACTTGTTGAAGAGGCTTTCTTTGCTCCATTTAGGATTTCTTGCTCCTTTATCAAAAATTAGGTGATTGTATGTCTGGGGAACATACTCTGATTATTCAAGCCTATTCCACTGATCTGAGGGCCTGTCTTTATTCCAATACCATGCTGTTTTGATAACTATTGCTTTGTAGTACAGTTTAAAGTTGGGGAAAGTAATTACCCCCATATTCTTTTTTCTCAATGATTGCTTTCGCTATTCTAGGGTGTTTATTGTTCCAAATAAATTTCAAAAGTGCCTGATCCACTTCTTTGAAGAATGTCATGGGTATCTTTAGAGGGATCACATTAAATCTATACAATGCTTTGGGGATTATTGCCATTTTAATGATGTTAATCCTGCCAGACCATGAGCAGGATATGTGTGTCCATTTCCGCGTGTCCTCTCTTATTTCTTGGAGCAGGGCTTTATAGTTTTCTTTGTATAGGTCCTTCAGGTATTTGGTCAAGTTGACTCCAAGATATTTGAGTTTGTGTGGCACTATTGTGAATGAGGTTGTTTTCTTAATGTCCACTTTTTCCTTATTACTATTGGTGTATAGAAAGGCCATTGATTTTTGTGTGTTAGTTTTGTAGCCTGCCACCTTGCTATATGAGTCTATTGTTTCTAGAAGCTTTTTCATAGAGATTTTAGGTTTTTCTAGGTAGAGAATCATGTCATCTGCAAACAGCGAGACATAGACTTCTTCCTTTCCTATCTGGATTCCCTTGATATCTTTTTCTTGCTTAATCGCTATAGTAAGTACTTCCAGTGCTATGTTGAATAGGAGTGGTGAGAGAGGACAGCCTTGTCTTGTGCCAGAATTTATAGAAAGTTTTTAGTTTTTCTCCATTGAGGACAATATTTGCCTCTGGCTTGTGGTAGATGGCCTTACGTATATTGAGAAAGGTTCCTTCCATTTCAATCTTGCTGAAAGTTTTGATCAAGAATGGGTGTTGGATCTTATCAAATGCTTTCTCTGTGTCTATTGATATGATCATGTGATTTCTATTTTTCTTTTTGTTGATGTTGTGTATTATGTTGATAGATTTACGATGTTAAACCAGCCTTGCATTTCTGGAATGAAACCTACTTAACCATAGTGGATGGTCTTCTTAATGAGGCATTGAATCCTATTTGCCAGGATTTTGTTGAGGATCTTTGCATCTGTATTCATCAGTGGTATTGGTCTGTAATTTTCTTTTTTGGTAGCATCTCTCTGGTTTAGGTATCAAGGTGATGTTAGCTTTATAAAAGCTATTTGGAAATGTTCCTGTTTTTTCAATTTTATGAGAGAGTCTTGCCAGGATTGGTAGAAGTTCCTCTTGAAAGCTTTGAAAGAATTCATTAGTAAATCCATCTGGGCCTGGACTTTTATTTTTTGGCAGATATTTGCTTACTGTCTTAATTTCCTCAATAGTGATGGGTGTGTTTATATATGCTATATCCTCTTCATTCAATTGTGGAAGATTATAAGATTCCAAGAATTTATCCTTTTCTTCCAGGTTTTCATTTTTAGTGGCATAGAGTTTCTCAAAGTAGTTTCTGATTACCCTTTGAATCTCTACCATATCAGTAGTGATCTCTCCTTTTTCATTCCTAATATGAGTTATCAAGTTTCTCTCTCTTTCTTTCTTTGTTAGTTTTGCCAGTGGTCTATCAATCTTGTTTATTTTTTCAAAGGACCAACTTCTGCTTTCGTTGATCTTTTGCATTGTTTTTCGGGTTACTACTTCATTGATTTCTGCTCTCAGCTTTGTTATTTCTATCTGCCTCCCTATTTTGGATCCTTTTGTTGAGCACTTTCTAATTCTATGAGCTGTGTCATTAAGCTATTAAGGTATGCCTCTTCTTCTTTTCTGATGTGTGCTTGCAAAGCTATAAATTTTCCTGTCTGTACCGCTTTTGCTGTGTCCCATAGGCTCTGATAATTTGTGTCTCCATTGTCATTTGTTTCTAGGAAGGTTTTGATTTCCTCTTTGATTTTATCTCAGACCCACTGGTTATTCAGTATTAGGCTGTTTAACATCCAGCTATTAAAGTTTTTCTTCTGTGTCCCTTTGTAGTTCATATATAATTTCAGGGCCTTGTGGTCAGTGAAGGTAGCCTGCAAAATTTCTATCCTCTTGATATTATGGAGATATGTTTTATGTGCTAGCATGTATTCTATCCTGGAGAATGTTCCATGTACATTAGAGAAGAATGTGTATCCAGGCATTTGGGGGTGGAGTGTCCTGTATATATCTACCAGGCCTCTTTCTTCCATTTCTCTTTTCAGGTCTAGTATATTCTTGTTGATTTTTAGTCTGGTTGATTTGTCAAGTGTTGACAATGCCGTCTTGAGATCTCCCACTATTATTGTGTTGTTATTGATATTATTTTTTAGATTTGTCAACAATTTTATTAAATACTTTTCTGGCCCCTCATTCAGTGCATATATGTTTAGGAGAGTGATTTCTTCCTACTGTACATATCCCTTGATTAATACAAAATGTCCCTCTTTGTCCCTTACAACTTTCCTAAGTATAAAGTTTGCATCATCTGATATTAGTATGGCCACTCCAGCTTTTTTATGGGTGTTGTTTGCTTGGATGATTTTTCTCCAGCCTTTTATTTTGAGTCTATGTTTGTTCTGACTATTCAGGTGTGTTTTTTGTAGGCAGCAGAAGGTTGGATTGAGTGTTTTGATCCATATAGCCACTCTGTGTCTCTTAACTGGTGTATTTAGTCCTTTGACATTGAGAGAAAGAATTGTCCTGGGAGTTAGTTCAATCTTTATATCGAAGTTTGGTTTGTCTGTTGGTCAGTCTTTTCTTAAGTTAGGCCATTCCATTTTTCTTTTAAGAATGATTTTGAGTCTGTAAAGTTTCTGAGCTGTTGTTTGTCTATAAAACCATGTATTGTTCCTTCAAACCTGAAAGTGAGTTTTGCTGGGTGCAGTATTCTAGGCAAAGCATTTATTTCATTGAGTTTTGTCACTATGTCCCACCACTGCCTTCTGGCCTTGAGTGTTTCCGGTAAAAGGTCTGCAATAAATTTCAAGGATGTTCCTTTGAATGTAATTTCTCTTTTCAATCTTGCTGCTTTCAGAATTCCTTCTCTATCTGTGGATTCATCATTGTGACTAGGATATGTCTTGAGGTGTTTTTTCTGGGGTCTCTTTTAGTTGGTACTCTTCAGGCATGCAGGATTTGATTGCATGTATTCATTAGCTCTGGTAGTTTCTCTTAAATGATGTTCTTGACTATTGATTCTTCCTGGAGATTTTCTTCCTGGGTCTCTGGGATTCCAATGATTCTTAGTTGTTTCTATTGAGCTTATCATAGACTTCTCTTTTCATCTGTTCCCATTCTTTGAGTAATTTTTCCATTGTTTGATCATTTGCTTTAAGGTTTTTTTCCAATTTCTTCTGCTGTATGGAATTGTTATTCATCTCATCTTCCAGTGTACTAATTCTATCCTCAGCTGCTGTTAACCCGTGTGAAAGCTCAACCATGTTTTTCTTCAATTCATCTACTGAGTTTTTCAGACCTGTTATTTGACCTGAAATTTCAATTTGGAGTTTTCTGATTTCTATCTTCATATTCTCTTGATCCTTATTAGTGTTCTCTTCTATACTTTCTTTGAGTTCTTTGAGCATCTTCCATATTGCGACTCTAAACTCCTTATCTGAGAGACTGATTAGTTAGTTGGTCATGTTCAAGTTATCAGAGTTGCTATCATCATTCTCTATGTCTGGCGCTGGCCTGCATTGTTTTCCCGTTGTCACACTTGTATTGTGGGTCTTTCTACGTGTTGTGATTGTTTTCATTGGCTAAATGATGTGCACGGCTGGGAAGCGAAGTGGAGCGGCAGTGCTCCTCTGGCTCCACCCTTTCAGGGCTTGTAAACTCACCTCCAAGGAAGGCTCTAGGGAAGGTGAGCCGTCCACAGATGAGCCACACACAGGATGAAATCAGGCCGAAAACGGAGCACAGCACAGAAGACAGGCAAATAGGAGTGCTGGCATCTGAGTTCCAAGAGAGTTCAGCCAAATTAGTTGCTTTTTTATAAAAAAAATCAAACCTGAAATTAAACAATATAAATAGATTCACTACTCACTATAGAATACTAATTTGTGCTTTCTACACACTTTAGTTTTGTCATTGAAAACTTTCTCTTTCACTACTGTTGCCCCCCCTTTTTTTCTAAAAATGAACATATTTTAATCCATTTTCCTGTCTTATATCCTCTAAAATGGATGCTACTCCCTATCATTTTTTAGACCCTGTACTCTTATTAATTATTAATCTTATCTCCTGTATTTAACTAACACTAAATCATGGAGGGATTTTAGTGCAAAATATGTCAGAAAACAAAAGTAGTGGAGAAATAAATCTTGGTCAGGCTGCCATAAAAGTACAACCAGCTTAGAAAGCAGAATAATGTGAAGTAATATTTCTTCTATTTTATTTCTGCCTATATGTATTGATACTGCCTTTGAGCTAACAAAATGCTTGCATCTCTGCACTCTGAATTACTTTTAATGTACTCAGCAACCAAAAGGAAGGAAGATACTTTGCATTAATTACTCAGTGAGGACATAATCCAAACAAATCATAGGCAGCAGAGAAAGTACCATCTATGCACAGATTTGGTGATATGAATGAAGGCAGAGTAGACTCATCCTTTGCCTCTGATTTGAAAGATTCCAGAATTTATGAATTAATATATATTATATATATAATATATTAACATTATATTAACTATATATTAGAGATATTAGAGGAAATTTATGCCTGTACCTAGACTTCTCACAATGTTCATTAAACCATAATATCTTATTGAAACTGCATCAAGCAGACGTGTTATATAATCTATAATTAGGTGTTAAGCCCAATTCTAATTGTTAAATTGTAGTAAAATCTATGACAATTTCTAGAGACATAAATCTTTGATATACTCCTGGGAATTCATTTTTCTGAGATATTTTATATTTTGATGTAGGATCTCCTCTGTGTGCACATTTGCATAGTTGACAATTCAGTTTTGAGAGGCCAGAAATGTTAGTTCTTGCTCTACTCTAAGTTTTTTTTTTTATTTCACTTGTTATTTCTTTGGAAAATAGTTTTAAGCAGGGCTCAATTGTGGAGATCATAAAATTTTATTGAAAAAATAAGTTCTGGACATATTAGAAGATATTCAAAAGTTTTTGAGAAACTATGAACATTCTAAGTTTCTGTGATGATAGAAACAGTAGAGAATCAGTAAGAGAACAATTAATACCAAGGAGAATAAGAGAACTGAACCACAGGGTAGAACTTATTAAAAGAATTACATCATCTGAACAATAGTCCAATGAGAACAAATAAAGGAAAACACTTGAAGAATAGTTAAAAAGCCAACAAAAAACAAAAACAGAGGTAAGCTTTTGAGTAATATCACACTGTAAATTCATGCTGAAAACATTTTTCATCCCACCAGCCATGTTACTTATCTATTGTGTAAATAGATTAATTTTCTCACATTATCAAATGAGTACAGCCCAGAAACTGAATAACGATATTTTATGTGACTCAATGGAAATAAAATCGTCAATGCACTTTGCTGTAAGACTTTCAGTCAAGTGAACTAATTGAATATACGAAGCCTATTAAATGAAACTTGTTAAAATCAATCCTTTTTTAAATGTATCTTTAGCTCACAGAAAATGAAACCACAGAAAATGCACAAATTTTTTTGAAAATAAGGTTCGTGAAGATGCCAATATAAAAGATATTTTAGTTGTCTCCTTAATTCTTTTCCTGCATTTTAAAATTTAATATAGTGTCTATGACAATATAATAATATGTCAGCTAAAATCTGAATTTTTCTCTCTTACAAAGAAGTCTACTCACACCTGTGGTCAAACTTTATGCTTGTCAGAAGCAATAAAGAGAATTTGCCTAACCACTGGGAACAGATCTATCCACAGCCTCAGAAGGATACTAGCTCAGTAAGCAGCTGTAATATTGGAATTTATTTGGCACAAACCATATGCAAGAAGTTTCCTTTAATATTGGTCTTACATTCTTTGCTTTCAAACCCCCTCTCTTTTTGTTGAGTGATAAAATTTCAGTACATTGTTTTCAAATCAAAATTTTCCATCAAAGCTGTAGAAGCTAAGAATTGATAATCACAAACTCCAAGCATTGTTCATATAGTAAATCTCTCTTGGAAGTGACTATTTTCCTAACACTGACAAATAACAAAACTTTTAAAAAAGAAGTGAGATTGAAGTTTCTATTTCTTCTTTGTATGATGATTGATCCTGAAGTCGAGTCAGTAGAGATAAAATACTTCAGGTGTGTGCAATATAGTGCATTAATTAAAATGATTAGCTTTGAAAAAATTAATTTAATTCTTTACTTATGAGTTAGTTACTTCAAGAGTTAAATAAACCTGTCTGCTTTTCCTTTAAGGCTGGTTTATTATCTGTGAAGTTTCTGAGCTGTTGTTTATCTATGAAGCTATGTATTCTTCCTTCAAACCTGAATGTGAGCCGGGCTGGGTGCAGTATTCTCGGTGAGGCTGACTATTATGCAGCCGTCAGGAGAGATGAAGTCATGAAATTTTTCTATACATGAATGTGCATGGAATCTATCATGCTGAGTGAAATAAGTAGAAGGAGAGAGAGAGAGACGCAGAATAGTCTCACTCATCTATGGGTTTTAAGAAAAATAAAAGTCATTTTTGCAACAATCCTCAGAGACAATGAGAGGAGGGCTGGAACTTCCAGCTCACTTCATCAAGCTCACCACAAAGAGTGGTGAGTGCACTTATAGAAATAACTACACAGAGAACTACCATAATCATGTGAATGAATGAGGGAACTGGAAAGCCTGTCTGGAGTACAGGTGGGGGTGGGGTGGAATGGAGGGAGATTTGGGACTTTGGTGGTGGGAATGTTGCACTGGTGAAGGAGGTGTTCTTTACATGACTGAAACCTAATCACAATCATATATGTAATCAAGATATTTAAATAAAGAAAAAAAAATTAAAAAAAAGTTAAATAAACTCTTTCAAATTTTTTGCCTTTCCTTATTAATTTTTCTTTAAGGTAAGTGTTTTCAACAGTATTAACATTGTTATTTTAATCACTGTTAACGTGGATAAAGATTGGTTCCTGATCTTTGTGCTCTAATAAAAATAAAAAAAAATAAATAAATAAAAGAATAGCACCCAGACCACCACATGTTTGGTGTTAAGTGCCTGCAGACTAAAAACACTCAAAGTGATGATGGAAAGAAGAACAGATGAATGCCATCAATTCTATAAATAGGACCAATTAAAAGGCATATAAAAGGCTCTTTTTTGGGGGGGAGACATACCAGGTGACTTGTAGGGGTTACTCCTGACTAAGCACTCAGAAATCGCTCCTGGCTTGGGAGACCATATGTGACTTTGGAGGATGGAATCGCGGTCTGTCCTAGGCTAGCGCGGTCCAGGCAGATGCCTTTCTGCTTGCACCACTGCTCCAGTCCCCAAAGGCTCTTTATTTAACAGCTCATGTAGGTGAATTTTGAGCTGCAGCTGTCCCAGACATACAGACCTCTACAATGCCCAGGTCTGCTCCCTTTATCTCTTGTTTTTGTTTGTTTGTTTTTCCTCTTACCACTAGGTGCTTGCTAGTTTTTGCTTCTTGTTAGTTCACCCACTTAGCTGCCTGCTGGTCTTTGGTTTCTTATATTTGGCCTCCAACTTTTGTTAGTAACTGACAGCACACATTTGTTTTTCCCTTCTTGCTTATATGCTTTGTCTGTTAAACCATTCACCTGGGTGTATGTGTATGTCCGCATGCATATGTTGTCTTTTGCCATCCATCTGCATGTTCATACTCTATAGAGCAACGAGATCCATGTTTCAGCCACTAGTGCCACTGCACATTACTCAATGCTAGTTCTAATTTTTCTCACAAAAAGAGATAAAAGAGTGAGGCTGCATTTTCTATCTCACTAATGTCTTATGTCACCTATTTCTTTTCCCTGACTGTGTGATACATAAGAGAGCATTTTAATCGGCTGTCTACACCTCCACTCATTTCCACTATTAAAACATCAACTTTCCAAACTGTTCCCAAGTGGCCATGTTTTGAAAGTCTTTTCACACCTACTTAATGTATTTTATAAAATTTGCTTAAGTTTTACATTTATATCAAAGAAACATTTATCTGACACTTCATGGTCTACTTCGCTATATATTTGGCTCTATATGACTAGTTAGGTGGAATAATTTTTAGGAGAAACTGTATTAAGCATAAGAAGATGTATTTATTTTATATAGTCTCTCTTCCCTGATCCAAGAACATTAAAGAAACGTTTGAAGACAATACAAAAGACATGAATTTGCAATATTGAGATGAAAAATTTTATGGAAGACAGTTGGCTTGATGGTCAGGTAATTTTTGGACTTCACATAAAAATACAATAAACTTGTATTAAATTACTAATACTTGGGGTTTAATTTGCTTTCATAAAATTTCCTAACTTTTCATTTGATAAAACAAGATTAGGAGCTAATCTCACTGATTTTTTTTGACTTCATTAATTCAGTTGGTAGGAATAGATGGAGATCAGAGTACTTCAGAATTGCTTATTAACAAATAGTCCTCAGTGCACACTTGGCATTAATCAGTGCATTATGTAGAAGGAATAAGCCACACTGATTAAGAAAGTGCTACCGTGATGTTATTGTATACATCACAAGCCTAAATGACTTTCCCAAGAAATGTAAATTTGCAGGATTTAATCATTTGTAACAATAACTTAAGCATGTTCAATTGAGTTTCTAAGACAGAATTTTCACATATTTTGCAAATCAATTTCCATCATTCACTTGAAATAAAATTTTGATAGTGGTTTGCCTCTTCTCAGTGAAAAACATTGTTTTAAGTAGGGCGTGTATGGAAGTATCTGACTATTAAAATTCAAACTTGCATCTCAAGGTATTGATGACTATTGGGAAACTCTAATGGTTTGATTGTATTCCCTAAAGCACAGAATTAAATACTATGAATGAATAAAGGCAACAATAACACATTTTAATAAAGTACATTAATTAGCATATGTTGAATGTTAACTAATCTCTTATTCTGGCAGTAAGTTTTATCAGCCAGAGGGCAGTAGAATATAAAGTGAGTATTCTACCTCCATCACTAATATTTATTTGGAGAAGACTAGCAGGGAGTCATAGACCATGTTAATACATTAATTTCTAAATTAAAATTATTCAAGCAGAGTAAGCTTTCATTTATTTATTTAAGAGGGATTTTTTTTACCATAATGCGGTATGATGTATGATCAGTGGAAGTGAACACAACTGCCATATATCAACAATCTCTTGAGAGCTCTGCTTTATTAATGCACATCATAATTTAGCACAGTTTAGTTCATAGTATTCAGATAATATTGCAGAATACCTGCTGATTAATATTTGTTATGGAGATGGGAATGAGCTAGTTATGACTTGGGGAAGAAATGAGCATTGCTGATCAATGCTCAGGTGGTGTAAATAACAGTCCCATCTAGTCATATCAGAATGATGACTGATTCTGTGGGGACATTGGCTGTGAAAATTAATCAGTGTTAGATGAAAAGTATTTGCAAATGTCTACAGACAAAGGTTCCAAAGCTGTATTATTTTTCATTCTCAGAGACTGTTGTTTGGAGAATTTTGTATTCTACTCGGTTTTGTTTGCTTTTTTTCTGTTCTTATAAAATAGGTATGATACAAAGTAATTAGCAATGTCAAGAATTGATTTATATGTTTGGATTCACTTATATTTTCCTGGGCAATAAGAAATGGGAAAATTAGTCATTATATAATCAAAACATTGTATGACTCTGTTTCCACCCTTTTCTTGTTCCTTACTGAGAAATAAAAATGGACTTTCTGGGATAATAGTAGCAAAAATGTAATATTTGTTGGCTTGTAGTTTGGACAATATAACAATCCTTCCCTGGAATCAATCCCCTTTTTATTTTGTTTTGTTGGTGTTTTTTTTTTTTTGGGGGGGGGGTGTCACACCTGACGGTGCTCAGGGGTTACTCCTGGCTCTATGCTCAGAAATCGCTCTTGGCAGGCTCAGGAATGCCAAGATATGGACCACCATATTCAGACCACCTTCTCTCCTGGATTGGCTATGTACAAGGCAAACCACCCTACTGTTGTGCTATCTCTCCGGCCCCTGGGATTGATACTTTTGAGTTTAATTGAGTCAATACATACATTCGAAAATTCTCCTTCATGAATAATCACCTCTGTACTCATTACCATATAAAATGGAATTCTGGAGGATGTTTTGGCCCTATTTTATAAAACATACAATACATGAGTATATATTTCCATGATAGATTTATTAACTGCATAACTTTCCTCCTCATAAATTTTTGAGATTTTTTTTTCTGAAAAACATCTAAATATATATAGACAACTATGACCTTTCAGGTCTACTTGATATAAAGTCAGTTTTCTTTCTGCATTGTGTTCTGCAACTGTGCTATTCACCAGATTAGTTTACCAATTGTCTCCCATTAGCAAAGCCTTAATATCTATTCTGGCACTCTGAAATCTGAGGGATAATGAGTAATAAAATCTTGCATCTTCCTTTTAAAATATCTCTTAATCTCATTGGAGGGAAATTGGAAACATTTAATTCCAACCTATTTAA
Organism: Suncus etruscus; assembly: GCF_024139225.1. Taxonomy (NCBI): domain Eukaryota; kingdom Metazoa; phylum Chordata; class Mammalia; order Eulipotyphla; family Soricidae; genus Suncus; species Suncus etruscus. Next base: position 86,960,967 of record NC_064849.1, read on the forward strand.
ATGTTTGGTAATATGCTTGTGTTGAAATAGGTAGATATGAGTGTAATTGAGGCTAAGAAAAACTTTCAAATTCCTTTTATGTTTAACAATTAGTATAAAAACAGGTCATCAAAGATTAAGCAATTGTGAATATTACTGTTCTTGAATAATAAAAATGTTTTGAGGAATGTTTTAGTTATTAATTCTTGATGTATAACAAGTTTATTAGGGAAATAACTAGAGGGAAGGAGAGAGGTAGATTTAGATCCATACTTAAAAGAGAAAAAAGTAATTTTAAGGCAAGGTAGTCTCTGTGTCTTTGGGTTGGTTTAGATTTCACACAGCTTTCCCCCAAATGCATTACAGAATCCCATTACTATCCAGCTTGCAGCAATCACCCCCTAGAGATTTCACCCCCTAAAATCTTTATGGGGTACATGAGTGATGGCTTATTTCGATAGCTTCTGCATGCTGATCTATGAATGAAGACTCTGCATAGGGATGCATCCTATATATGGGTGAGAATTTTCATACCAATGTGTGTTGATGGGCCCAGGCAATGATTTATTGGATTTCAAAATAGTCAGCATGAAAGAGAAAACATGATTGGAACTGGAGGAGGAAGGTATCTTTTCTCTGTCCTTGAGATGGCCAAGTATTTTAATATTCTAGTAAATCTATTGTAAAATAATTGTTTCTGTAGTAGAAGAATCTTTTAATTCCTGAAATTTTATTTATACATTGAATTCTAAATGCTACTTATCACTAAAGCACTCTATTTTAGAGTTGAAGAAGAAAATCAATTAAATCTCATTCCCCATCTACACCAGTGACCTTGTGAAAAGAAACAGACATAAATGGAGACATTTTTAAATAGGAATAGGAATTATTTTTTCAGAAAACAGCTCATTGTTCGCTTTGTTTTGGGTCAAAAGCTCTTCTACTGGGTCACTTGGACATTGTTTCAGCAACATTTGTAAACTGAAAAACAGAAATCTTGATCAGAAACACCGAAGCTTATAAAGTTCTGCTAGAGGACAGAATCAGAAATTCATTACATTTTAGCCTACAATAGTTTAACTTGTAATTTAACTATATATATTTTTATTTCTTTTTTCTTTTTTATCCCTCTTCAGCTCCTCCGTCCTGGGGTTCCCTCTCTTCACCCGCACCCTCACCCTCTTTATCTCCCTGTCTTCCTATTCCCAGACCCAACTACAAGAGGTTTCTTGCTGCTCAGGTCTCCCTTCCCTTCCCTTCCCTTCCCTTCCCTTCCCTTCCCTTCCCTTCCCTTCCCTTCCCTTCCCTTCCCTTCCCTTCCCTTCCCTTCCCTTCCCTTCCCTTCTTCCCTTCCCGTCCCTTCCCTTCCCTTCCCTTCCCTTCCCTTCCCTTCCCTTCCCTTCTTCCCTTCCCTTCCCTTCCCTTCTTCCCTTCCCTTCCCTTCCCTTCCCTTCCCTTCCCTTCCCTTCTCTTCCCTTCCCTTCCCTTCCCTTCCCTTCCCTTCCCTTCTTCCCTTCCCTTCCCTTCCCTTCCCTGCCTCTTTCCCTTCCTCTTTCCCTTCCCTTCCTTTCCCTTCCCTTCCCTTCCTCTTTTCCTTCCTCTTTCCCTTCCTCTTTCCCTTCCCTTCCCTTCCCTTCCTTTCCTTCCTCTTTCCTTTCCCTTCCCTTCCCTTCCCTTTTCTTTTTGTTAATATCTTTATTTAAACACCTTGATTACAAATATGATTGTAGTTGGGTTTCAGTCATGTAAAGAACACTCCCCTTCACCAGTGCAACATTCCCATCACCAATGTCCCAAATCTCCCTGTCCTTTTTCTAGCATTGTCTTGAACTCACTGTGAGACTCCCTGGGACTCGGGTGCTGGAACTGGGAGGTCTTTTTCGTTGTCCTTCCCATGGTATTTCTCATTGCAACTGGGTCCTGGCTGTAAGGCCAGAAGTTCCGTAATCTGTACCAGGATCACAGTTTCTTCCTATATTCCTTCTACTCTCTTCCTGCCTATCCAGGATTCCAAGATCCCACTGATGTGTGGAAGATGCTGTCATCCCTGGAGAAGCACAGAGCTCAAGTATAGGTGTGCATGGCCTTCACCCTCCCACCCCCGGAATTCTGATTGATTGGCTCTAGAAGCTTGTTTACAAGCTGTTCCTGCCCCTCCACAGGGCACTTTCCTAGTCTTACAACTTCTTGGGGTTCTCAAGCTGGCCCCTCCTTTTCTTCTCTTGCTCTAAGGCACTGATGATGGTCCAGGTACCAGCTCCGGGAAAGAGTTGCCAGCTGAGCTGACTGTGAGCTAGCCGAAGTGTCCTGGAAACACACACAGCCCCATCTCACACAGCAGTGCAGTCTCTATGGGCTCTATGGGAACTGTTTGGTTCACGATTTTCCTGGAAGCTTCAAAGTGTTCAGAAACTGAAACTCTATTTTATAAACAAGTTAGTTATCCCACTTTGTCCCATGGTTACGATGGGGACTCAAAAGCTTTTTAAAAAGAGGGAGGAGCAACAGAGGGAGGGAGAAGGAAGGAAGGAAGGAAGGAAGGAAGGAAGGAAGGAAGGAAGGAAGGAAGGGAGGGAGGGAGGGAGGGAGGGAGGGAGGGAGGGAGGGAGGGAGGGAGGGAGGGAGGGAGGGAGGGAGGGAGGGAGGGAGGAAGGAAGGAAGGAACTATTTAACTATATTTTCAACTACTTTCTTTTACTCATACTCATCTTCTCTTCCCTGAAAAGCTTCAATTTTCACAACTATATGGAAACATTTTAATTTTCTCCCTGAAACTTTATTCTTCGGTTTTCAATCTTCAATTCTAATAAGCCACTTATCATTAATTTTAGGTCGAGTAGTCACCCAATAAATTGCTACTGGAATCTTTGTTATAATAATTATTTTTAAAATTTACTTTATTTATTTATTTGGTTTGGGGGCCACAACCAGCGGCGTTCAGGGGTTCCTTCTGGCTCTGTGCTCAGAAATCACTCCTGTTAGGCTCGGGGACCATATGGGATTTCAGGAATTGAACCCAGGTCTGTCCTGGGTCAGCCACGTGCAAGACGAATGCCCTACCGCTGTGCTATCTCTCCGGCCCCATTTAATTTATTTTATTTATTTAAAGAGAATGTATCATATAGTAGACATATTTGATCATAACACATTTGTTTCTAGGTAAGTGGAAGCAGATTTTTTGGGGAGTCACCCCCGGCTGCGTTCAAGGATTACTTCTAGCTCTATGCTCAGAAATAACTTCTGGCAGGCTTGGGGGACCATACAGTATGCCAATTCGAACCACTGTCCTTCTGCATGCAAGGAAAACACCATACCTCCATGTTATTTGTTTCTAGGTAGGTGGAAGTAAATTTTTAAAAAGAAAAAAAATAAAAGAAGGAAAAGAAGTGAAAGAAGGAGTAGAGAAAATTTGTGAAAATTGTATCTCCCCAGATTCCATGAAGTCATTGTCAGAAGGTTTAGTTGTCAGTTGGCTATTCTATTACTTTATTTGCTTTGGTCCATTAGATTCACACTGGTGTCTAAATTGGTGCATTACTATGAAGATAACAGTAATGAGCAAAATTGGAGTTGTCATGCAGTTGCATTCATGGTCCAGATATTCCAAGCCCTATTTCTAATACTGTGGTTTGTGTAGGACATTGTTTTAGGTAGTAGGGTTTCTGGTTGTACAAGAAAGCTGAGGTCTGGGAGTTGGCTGCATTTAGTCCAAAAAGTCCTGGTGATATCAGGACAAATACTGGCATACCTGGTGTTTTTATCAGATTGGTGTCTCTGCAGAAAGCTGTAGATGAGTGCTGAGGCAGGGCCTATAGTTATTCTTTATACTAAAGTTTTTATATCATAAATTTAAATCTACAGCAAATTGAGTTATATAATGGTAAATATTAATTTTATTAATCTCTTATTTCATATAAAATGTCATCAATTACACATCAGCCCTATATGAAAGAATATCTAACAATATTTATGGTTAGAATATATATGGAAATATAGTCAATGCATCTAGATTATGTTATTCTATAGAAATAGATTTATTATTGATGTTTAACTATACATTTCTGTTATAACAATACTACCTATAAAATGTTGTTAGATTATTTTTCTATCTAGTATCTTTGCAGCTGACATCAAAGCTCTAATATATGAGAATTTAATGTAAGCATCTACTAGTTTACACTAAACACATTGCTTGTTTCTAACAAATATTACCTAATTAATTAATATGCAATAGATTTCCTGAATGACCTGATGGGTTGTGGCAAACAACCCTTCCATGATTGAAAATGTTTGAATAGAACTGATGCAGGCAAGCAAAGAGAGAGGTCATGGGAATGGGAAATATAAGGTGGGCTGAAATGGTGGAAGGTTTTGACCCTGCTGGATCTGGGTTCAATCACTTTCTCAGAACCCTTCATTTGCCATATAACTCTAGGGATGAGTCATTTCTAAGGGTATGTGAAGTACAATGGTTAATTTCATTTACTATTTTCCTCAAGTTCAAGATCTTGCCTGGTTCTGTAAGCTTGTAGAGTGCATCAAAGGAGAACTCTTTCCTGTAATTGCTTTTCAGATAAGAGCACTGTAAAAGAAAGAATTTCAGCAATATTTTTCTTCTCTAATATTTCTAAGGCATCATTTGGTAGTGGAAATCTACATATCTATAGAGAGACATAACTCTGCTTAATAAAAATGCTGAACTAAGGCATAGAAACATCTCCGGCTGGAATTCATTAGCACATCTCAAGTTCTAGAGGACTATTTTTTTTTAAAAAGGAAGGAAGCAGAAGAAGTTGATTTTTGACATTTTTTTCTCAAATAGTAGTCTTTGAATTGATACCATAGTATTTCCTTGAGTCATAACATGGGTCATATTTTTTTGCAGAACTTAATTCCTAAATTAACATAAAAATAGGTCTTAAAAACAATTTCAGAACTACTCTACTCAACATATTTAAATGGAAAATGGTGTTTAATGTGATAAAATGTTTTTATTTGGGAGCTTGCTTCTAGTATTGTATTTCTTTTACTTATTTATTTATTTATTTTTGGTTTTTGGTCCCACATCAGATGATGCTCAGGGGTTATTCCTGGCTTTGAGCTCAGAAAATGCTCCTGGCTTGGGGGACCATATGGGATATCAAGTGATCAAACCTAGACTAGTGAGGGCTAGGCAGACACCTTACCTCTTGAGCCACTGCTCTAGCCCCTAGTATTATATTTTTAAGTGCTGATCTTTAAGTGGCATACATAAATAAGCTCTGTAATATCTCAATAGTCTTTCTACAGTAAGATGTATTAAAAGGTATTTGATCTTTTGGAAAAATTTTCCCATAATGGGATTAGAAGGAGGTGAGTCATTGTGAATTCATGAGTCCTTGTGGGGAAAGACGTTTGTTTGGAAATAAATGGAATTCATACTGTAATGGGTGCCTGGATAGGCTTCACTTGGACCTTTCATCTTTTAGAATAATATCAAAGTGGCTAAAGCAGAAGTTCTTGAACTAAATTCCTGTATTCTCTTATGAGAAGAGACCACTATGGCAATGATACTTGGAAATGATCGCTTTGGACAAGAACTTGGTGCTGAAAGGAATAAGGTAAAGTGAAATGCAGGACAACCTTTCAGTATCATTTTTTTAAACCACAGTATCTAATTGGAAAACAGGAAGAGGAAGAGAGAGAACAAGAAAGATATTTTTGCCATAGAAATGTTTAGAGGCAAGCGGGGGAGTTGTGGGAGGGAAATTGGAGACATTGGTGGTGGGAAAAGTGCACTGGTAAGGGTGTTGAACATTGTATGACTGAAGCTCAATCATGAAAAACTTTGTAACTGTGTATCTCATGACGATTTAGTTAAGTTTTTTTAAAAAAGTATATAATAACATTTTAAAATATCTTGTATTCACTTTCAAGTAAGTTGCCAGTTTTTACCACATAAAGATTTGTGGCAAACCTATCACTCTGCATTCTGCTGGTTCCATTTGTCCCTGAGTCACAGTAAATCCTCTCTTCTGTTTCCTTGATTAAGGGCCCTTTTAGTCTTTATGTCTTTCTGGACTCTCATAAGCATTGTTCAGAGAGTCTGAGTCTGTGGACTATTACCCACTACATCTATAAGTCTGTTTTTTCTATGAGGCTATGCTGGCTTAATCACTGCAATTTATTGTTGTCTTGACATTAAATACTGTAGACCTCAAATTTATTTTTTTCTTTAGAATTGTGACAAGCCACTGGGGTCTTGGTGTTGCCAGATACATTCTCATATCAGTGTCAAATTCTCACTGCCTTGCCGAATTCCCAGTATTTTGTGGAATTCTTATTACCTTGTAGTATTCCAGTGCCTTACCAAATTCCCAGTACCTTGTTAAATGCTCAGTAACTTACCAAATACCCAGGACTTTTGACAGAGTTTGTAAGTGATTCACATCATAAATTTCTTTAATAATAATTGTAAACTAAACTTATGGCCATTTATTTAGATTTTTAAAAAGGTCACCTCATCTCAGTTTTATACTTTTCTACAGATACTTTTCTATATATTTTCTATATATTTATATATATATTTATATATATATTTTCTATATATTTCTATACTTTTCTATAGATTTTACTGTTAGACCTAACGCTATTGTATATTTTATTTGAGTTTGTGTCTGTAAGTGTGTGTGTGTATGCATGTCTGTGCATGTGTTTGGGTCTCACCTGGTGGTGCTCAAGAATTACTCCTGGGTCTGCACTCAGAAATCACTCCTGATGGTGCTAGAAGAACCATCTGGGATACTGGGCTCAAACCCGGATAAACTTCATGCAAGGCAAGCACCATATCCACTATTCTATCTTTTAAGCCTTATTTTTTATTTTATTTATTTTGATCCATGTTCAACTATGCATTTCATAAGTATTAAATGGATTCATCATATAGAACACATTTTTAATAAAATAACTTTAAGAATATATAAACATATATATATAATAAAAGTATTAAGTTTGATTTTAACTTTGTTATGCTCATTTGCAACTTTCAGCAGTTTGAGGTTGTTATGGAACTTTTATGAATGAACATATATCACTTATAAATAAAATATTATTTAGAAATGTATATATTTAGATTCTAACTTGAAAAGTTTACCATTTAAATTTGTATACTTCTTATTTCAAAATATCTTATACTTTCTGCCCTTATTTTCATAATTCATAAAGAATGAACAATATACACAATTATTTCAATTTAGTTCTATGTCTTTTTTAAAATTAACATTGATGTTCCATATATTTATTCGCTTCTAGATAATTATGTATTTTGTATATGCTTTTCAAAGAGATGCTAGTGAGGTAATAATTTTTAAAGCACCAACAATTTTTAATTTATATAGAAATAAAATTTTAAGATATTTCTGTCTTAGCTTCTTTATAACTTAGCTTTTGTTAATGTTAATATATTTATTAAACATAATCCCTTGAATAAAATTTGTTGCAAAAATATGCTAATATTTATTATACCTTTTTTATTTCTATTTTATCATAGACCTCTAAAACAGAACTGTTTGTTAGCTTAGTGTCTGCAGTTAAAAAAATACATTTAGACACCAGAGTAATAGCACAGTAGTAGGATATTTGCCTTGTACACTGCTGACCTAGGACAGACCTGGGTTCAATCCCCAGCATCTCATATGGTCCTCTGAGTCAGGAGCGATTTCTGAGTAACCCCTGAGTGTCACTAGGTATGGCCCCCAAACAAACAAACAAAATACATTTAGCTTCTATAAGAAACTTAGGGTAAAGTTTTATTATTCAAATTTTGCCCTCAAAAGCTGAGATTTGGGTTATCACACACCTGCCAGTATTTGAAGACAGAAAAGAATGCCAAATGAGCAATGACAAAATTTGGAAAGTTTTAAAGTGGAACTTTTAAAATATCACTCTTTTCTGGATTGTATCTACATGATTTGTGACAATTTATGAAAGACAAAATCTTATGAGCACTTATTTAATTCACACATCCTCTTCTATTTCAGTGGAGTTACTTGATAATTTGACATATCAGATGCAAATAAAGAGATTGAAACAAAAAAGCGTGTGACACATTTTCTCTATTTAAATCCAGTATTTTGCTTTTCAAATGTGACATTCTGCATGTTTTATCAAGATATAGAATAGACTGGCTAGCAGAAAAGAAATATAAAAACTATCACCCAGATATTTTTTCCTAGTCACATAAAATAAAAATATATTTCTTTTGGGGCTAGAGCAGAGGGAGTTTGGTGCAAATGGTAAGTCATTTGCCTTGGGTGTGGCCACCAAACCAAATATATATATATATATATTAAATAATGAAACAATAATAGTATCAATAATTAATCTTCATTCCACTAATATACTATACCATAGCTATAATTCTGTGCCACAATAGAACTTATTATTCATGACTATTTTGATAATATATGAACAGTTCTTATAAATCAGTATGTTTTGCTAATACAGTGTTTTGTAAAAGCACCATTGAAGCTTTTTTTTTTAAAGATGTCTTTTTCATTGATGAAATATTTATTTATTTATTTATTTATTGGTTTTTTGGGTCAGATCCATTTGATGATCAGGGGTTACTCCTGGCTAAGTGCTCAGAATTTGCCCCTGGCTTGGGGGGACCATATGGGATGCCGGAGGGATCCAACCGCGGTCCTTCCGTGGCTAGCACTTGCAAGGTAGACACCTTACCTCTAGAATCACCTCGCTGGCCCAAGATGAGTAATTTATAGACAGGAATTTTTATTTGGTTTTTGGATCATATCTGGCAGTACTCAGGGTTTACTCTTGGCTCTGTGGTCCAGAACGACTACTGGTAGGACCTAGGGGACCTTATTGGGTGCCAAAGATTGATCACCAATCAGCTGGATGCAAAGCAAGTGCCTTACTATCAGTGAACATAATTCTTAAATATCTTTTTTTAATATTAAAATCTTTATTTAAGCACCATGATTACAAGCATGATTGTAGTTGGGTTTCAGTCATAAACAGAATACCTTCCTTCTCCAATGCAACATTCCCACCAACAATGCCCCTCCTCCCTCACCCCTGCCTGTATTTGCAACAGGCATTCTACTTCTCTCATTCTTTAACATTGTTATGTTAGTTTTTAGTGTATTTATTTCCCTAATAGTATTCACCACTTTGTGGTGAGCTTCAAATTGTGAGCCGGTTCAAATTAAACTTAATTTCTTAAACTTCTGTGGGTCCTAAAAAGTTTTCCAGGCATTCATCTATTTTTCACATAATCTATAGGAAATTCTTCACTAATTAACTATAGAGAATGATTTTTGCACTCTGGCATTCTCATGCATGGGTCTTTTGGTGGAATTCTGTCTTTAATATACATACAACTCTTATCTCATTCCATTGAGTTGTATGCGATCCATGACCTTAAGTGTGTGGAGTTAAACCTTGGACACTGCAAGAGAATAGAACTACCAGAGTCTGAGCAGAAAGAACAGTATCACCTGAGATGTGAGAGGTGAAGAGGTGTGTGTGTGTGTGTGTGTATGTGTGTGTGTGTGTGTGTGTGTGTTTTGTGTGTGTGAAAGAGAGAGAAAGAGAAAGAAAGAGAGAGCGAAAGAGCTGAAGATAGAGTGTAAGAAAGTGATAGAGACTTCTAGAATTATGCACTAGTCAATTCAATTGAATTATGGCTTATTTAGTGAAGATCCTTACCTACAGAAACTAACTTGACATTAACTAGTGCTAGTTTATAAAAGTAATTTGGAGTTCAATATTGTGAAGAATCTTTTGCTTTCACTGTGACACTCATCATGGTTCATTTTATGATTGTATAGTGATAATCTTTCCCTAGACTAGAAGGGCTTTGATAAAATTTTAATGCTAAAATGAATTTTTGTATTTGATAAACATAGAAGCAATAAATTAGATTACATGAGTTATTTGGACAACATATTGGGTCTTAAAATAATGAATGTGCAACTTGAAGTCTTAAAATATTCAAGCATGCAATTTTAAAATAAAAATAAAATACTAAAATAACCACTTACAAAGATAACCTTAAGCATTCATTTTCTGTTTCTATATGTATTAAAATAGTATATATATATATATATATATATATATATATATATATATATATATATATATATATATATATATTTCCTAATCTTAGTTTGGTGCTCGTACCCAGCAGTACACATTTCCCTGACTCCAAACTCAGAGGTCACTCCTGGTAGTCACTGGGACAATATATTAGCAATGATATATACCAGCAATTATACTTGGGCAAGAATCTTTTATGTTCAATGAAAATACTTCCATACTGTTCATTTTTAGATATCATTAATTTCTTGTTGAGCAACTACCACTGATCTATTAGTTAGGGCAGATGATCTTGTATCTCATACCCTTGACCTTTCAATAATGTCAGGATGAGAGGCTAGATCAATTAGAAGAGGAGAGAAGAGGGAGTTTTCCTTGGCTTGCTCATATGGTCCCTTAGATCCACTAGGAGTGCAGAAATCACACTGCTGAGTTTGGCCTCCAAACAAAATAATAATAATTTGATGATGATGATGATGATGATGATGATGATGATGATGCCAGGTTGAATGCCTTAGCACATATACTTTATGAATTTATATATAAAGTTCTCTAGGATTTACCCAGGCTATAAATTAGAAAACTAAAACACTAAATTTGCTGTATTTATCCTATTTTCAGTCTAAAATATTATTTTTCTACTCTTGTGCTATTTTTCTTAAATCTAACCTTTAAAATTATTTTATGGTATTATGTATATTTTACTATTTTCCAAATTGCTTTTATGTTTAAATTTTGAATATATTTTATTTGTTTGTTTTGGGACCACTCTGAGCTTGTGCTCAGGGATCACTCTTGTCAGGGCCTAAGTGACTATATGGAATGCCTGGTATTAGAACCTGGGTCAAGTGTGTGCAAGACAAAATAAATGTTCAACTCATTGTACTATTGCTCCATCTTCAATTATCTGTGTTCTTTCTGAATGAATAGTTAGAAGAGATGTGAAGACGTATAATTACAGAGAAAACTAACAACTCAAACCATTTTACAGAAGAAAATGAAGCTTAAAATGGATGTTACCTGCTTCTGTCCAGAAGACAGTGAGGATATATTTTTCAAAGAAGCTTTAATGTAAAAATAAAATTCTTCATTTTCAGTTTAAACAGCTCCTGATTTATAAATTTCCATTTTCCCAAGAATTCCTACTTTTTCTTTTTTTTCTTTCTTTCTTTTTTTTTTTGGTTTGTCGGCCACACCCGTTTGATGCTCAGAAATTGCTCCTGGCTTGGGGGGACCATATGGGACACCAAGGGATCAAACTGTGGTCACAGTTCTTCCTTGGCTAGCGCTTGCAAGGCAGACACCTTACCTCTAGTGCCACCTCACTGGCCCCGAATTTCTACTTCTTAAATGAGCACTTTTCCCTTTGTGGAAATTTCTTATAGTTCTCTCTGTTCTCCTTCACGTTAATCAAGATCTTTGTACTGTTAAAATTGAGAGGACTTATAATTTCAACATAGATGCCTGTGTGCATATTCTTTTTGATACAACTCCTTGAATTTCAATTTATTTTATTTTGTTGTTATTTTTGGGCCACATCCAGTGATGCTCAGGGGTCACTCCTGGCTATATGCTTAGAAATTGCTTCTGGGTTAGGGACCATATGGGATGCCAGGGATCTAACCGAGGTCCATCCTGGGTCAGTGGGATGCAAGACAAACGCTCTACCACTGTGCTTTAGCTCTGGCCCCCGTATTTCAATTTCACTTTGACAAAATTGGGAGGTGAGTCAGATTGTTCTTATTGCTATATAATTTACATTGTTAAGTTCAAGGTTTTCAATATGTTTATTTCTTACATTTATAAATCTAGCTTGCTCCTGTAGCATTACTGAACAACTCTGTGCCATATAATCACTGAATATTCCTTTTTTGAGAAATCTCCCAAAGCAGTGTTCAAGGAATAAGGGTGGAGAACTTCCTATCATTCTAGGTCCAGCTGTGCAAACCTGTTCAGTGTTACAATAACATAGAGGTTTGGAGAACCTCAAGGATTTAACTCTACAATCCTGAACAAGCCAAAGCAGCTTTTCAACTTTTTGACCTATTTATCATCCTCCTTCTGTGCTTGTGTGTTAAGAACATTCAAGGTCTGGTCTCTTAGCAACTTTAAAACTTCCAAAAGAGAAAATTCTGCTCCAGCATCTCAGGTGAGACCGGGTTCTGCTGATATTACTGGGCCTTTTCCAGTAAGGAAAGTATCCTATGCAGGTGGATCTCTACAGCCTCCACACTTGGCCTGTGTCATATTAAGGACCCATAGTACAGCTCTTGAAGAGCACCAATTACTCAACAAATTACACACCAGTCAGTTAATTTTTTCTGTTAGTATGTGAGGATGAGCAGAGTATCCCTTCAACCTAATCACTCAGTATCTTCCAGATGGAGTAACTACAATGTCTCACTCTCCCATCACAGTAAGAATACTAGAAAGACAATAGGGGGAAACATTTACTCAGTGAATACAGCAACCATCAAAGACATAAAAAAACACCAATTCAAAGAATAATTTCCCAATGTCCTTAGTAAAAATCAACAATCAATAAGTGCAAATAGATGATAGCACAGGTGGTCAGTAAACACATGAAAAGGTTGAAATGAAAAAGATCTACTGTCATCAGAAATGAAAATCCTAGTAAATGACATAAAAAAAACTCAGTGGAAGCACTGAATGGAAGGCTAACAGTAGCAGATCAAAAGATCAAGGAGTTCCAAGATGAGGAGTAACTTACTAGGAAAAGGCAGAAGATGGAAAATAGTCTGAAAAGAAACTAATAACATACCAAAAAATATGTGATGAGATCAAGTAAAATAACAGGAGAATCAGTGAAGGAAGTCTATGATAAAGAGCAGACAGGCCAATGTGATGAAGAAACAATAGTGAAAGAAACCATTGATAAAAATCTTCCCAGAATTATGGATTATAGATCCAGGAGATCAAGAGTGTCCCAATGAAAATAGACACACATAGGAAAATTTCAAGAAAATAACTAGTGCATATGATCACCAAAGTCATGTCAAAACAGTGAACTGCAGCTTGCTTATATTGATTTTTTTAATGGAGGATATGAATGAGGCTGAGATGTTAGTGAGTGTAAAACTTGTCTCTGCAGTCCCAGAGTCAGAACTATGTAGTGTCACATACTCTGCTTGGTTAAAGTGTTGAACATAAACTTGATTTCAACTGCCCAACATCATTGCAGAAGATCAGCTGTTATACATGCACATCTAAGCAATGTGTTAAGCATTATCTATTTTTAATTTTTAATGGGTAAGTTATATCATTTTATCCTTATGATTCAAAACATACCTCATGTCATTTTAATCTTGACATCATTGACACTTGTGCATCACCTGAAGTTGATTCTATGTGCTCATGATAAAAATGTGCATTCAGCCTGAAAATTTTTATTAAGTCTGAATTCTTCCAAGTATTTCTATAAGGCCCATTGGACTGGTTTTCTGTCTGTTCAGTTGTTGATCAAAAACAGCAGATAAAAGTATTGGAAACAGAAGTTATCTAATAAAATATTCTATTTTAGTAGTAGGAAAACTCTAAAGTGAGTTGATAAAGCTAGTTGTCATATATTTTAGTAACAGCATTTATCCAAAAAGTGATCAAAATAACCTGAGTGGTTCTTGGTATAAATGGGACTAAGTGGTTTAAGAAATGTATCCCAAGAAAGAGCAAGAAAATGACAAGAGTCAGTAGTCAGCAAGGTAGTTAGATTAAGCCATACTTATTGGTGAAACAATACATCTTTTCACTTTTATTTTTGAAGCTGCTCAATAAGACATGTTCATGGTCATGAATGCTACTGAACTAAATTTGCAGCTGCTCTTTTTCCCCACTACCTAAACACTAGGACCATCATTTTGATGTGTCTCTGAATAACATTTCAACAGCTTGTCACCGAAGTTTATCTTTACCTTTTTTCTTTTGTGCTTATAGCAGAAGCTGAACTTGGTTTAATGAGTTGTGTTAAATGTATTGGTTGTAAATATTCTCTTACTCCTGACTTCATGGTTATTCCACTTCCTGGAAATCAACTTGCTTATGAGTATCATACGCTTTCTAGAGAAAGGATTCAGTTCTCTTCATTCTGTTTCTGCTTTAAGAATATTTGTCGATGTAACTTTTCCACTCAGAAACAACTCTGATATTTGGAATTGTTCTGCCATTATTGCTACATATTATGTAAGAAAGATAACTAAATATGTATGCAATTAAATATTATGTTTATAGTAAGCACCTCTAAATACTTACATCACCTACTTTGTTTCTAGTTGGAAAGTATTTTAGTTAATAGTCTATTATTTTTGCTCTACTGAATTCTATTATTAAGTCATATCTTTCTTCTTTACTTTTCTCCAAGCCTCTATTTCTATCTACTTCTCTGTGGAACTTTAAAACCTTTGGTTCAATGATTTATTATAAAACAATTATTTAATTTTGTTATATTCATATTTAATGTTATATTCTTGTATGTTTTATCCTTTCATATAAGACTGTAGAATTCCTGTTTATTAGCACTTAATTAATGAATATTGATACTAAGTTCTATGCTTGCCTTGAGTAATACTGTATATAGAAATTTATGTATTTACTGCTAACTTACCTACTTTTAAATCTTAGTAGACTATTGACTGGCAAGTTCCAATGATTGTTATCTAGAGTTCATATTCATGAGTTCTTGCAATGTGGACTCATGGATTGTTCAAAATAACATTTGAAATCACTCTAGAAGTCATTCTTATAAACTTCATACAGTTTGGATTTTTATACTGGAAAATTCTTTTGGAATTGCATAAGAAAGCACAAGCTTTTTTTTTGAGTCCATGAACTCTTTGACAAAAACCATTGGGTGTCTATTTGAACAGATATTTCCAATGGTCATATATATGGAGAGAACTTTAAGGAGAACTGATTTTAATTTGAGATTTTTTTTTTTTTGGTTTTTGGGCCACACCTGGCGGTGCTCAGAGGATACTCCTAGCTGTCTGATCAGAAATAGCTCCTGACAGGCACGGGGGACCATATGGGACACCAGGATTCGAACCAACCACCTTTGGTCCTGGATCGGCTGCTTGCAAGGCAAACGCCACTGTGCTATCTCTCCAGGCCCTAATTTGAGAATTTTTATGGTGTGAAAAGTTACTAAAAGTGGCAAAATGGAAAAACAAAAGTACAAGTAACTATTTTTTTAAGGGTCATATTTAAAATATCCAATTAGGAGGAGCTGCCGATTTGACCTGTCTGCGGGCTCAGAAAATGGCGCCTGCCTTCCTGGTGCTGGTGGCACCACCTTGGCTGGCAGCTCGGACAGTGCTTCAGACCTTTGGCAAAGGTTGCGGCCGAAACTTCAACAGGATTGGCCGGACCTGACCAGCCCACCGTGGGAACCAGCATTAACTAGCAGTCCAAAGTTCATCTATATTTACAGAACCAGCAAATGATACCAGTGGAAATCAAGAAATTTCCAGCCTTTTGGATAGTATCCTTTGGGTGGCAGCTCCCCAAAATAGTCACAGTATTGAAAGGAACCGATGTAGAAGAAGAAATCCTCAAAAGCTTATTAATATTAAGAACAATATAGACATGTGTCCTGAATGTGGTCATCTGAAACAGAAACACATCCTTTGTGGCTACTGCTATGCGAAGGTACAGAAGGAGACTGCAGAAATCAGAAAACAGATAGAAAACAAGAAGAGGGTCCCTTTAAAGCACCTGTTTTAGAGACTGTGGTGTTGTACTTGGGAGAGATCCCATCTGAACAAGGTAAGCACAAGAGGATCATTGAACCAGAGAGGAAGAGATCATCCTGGTTCACTCAGAACTGATAGCTAAAGAATATGACTTCACATGAATGAGAAGTTGATTCATTTTTATAAAGCACTTTTAAATAACCAATATAGTTTAAAATATTAACAGTTTTTGTCTGTCTAATTAAGAAAATTTATTATAAATCAACTCTAAAATGTATGCTAATATAAAATCTCAATGAATTAATGTCTATTTGTCAATAAGGTTTTAAGTAAACAAAATTTCTAGGACAAAAAATTAAACAGCTTCAATTTGTTTTAAGAATTAAGTATTTTTATACCACTCCATAGGAATACAAAACACAATACAGAAATGCCCTCCTTTATTCATTGTAGCTATTTACAAAAGCCAGAATCTAGAAACAACCCTGATGCCTAACAACAAATGAATGACTAAAGAAACTGTGGCACGTATACACAATGGAATTCTATGCAACTGTCAGGAAAAATGAAGTCATGAAATTTTCCTATGCATGGATGGACATGGAAACTATTAAGCTGAGTAAAATAAGTCAGGGGAAAAAAAGATAGACACAGAATGATTTCATTCATTTGTGGGATTTAAGACAAATAAGAGATAATAATACCTATAGATAATAGAAATGAAGGCTGGGAAGACCAGCCCATGATATGAAGCTTACCAAAAAGAGTGGTTAATGCAGTTAGAGAAATAACTACATTAATAACTATCATGATTATGGTAGTGAGAGAAATAGAATGTCTGTCTCTAAGACAGGCACGGGGGTAGGAGAGGTTTCACTGGTGAAGGAAGGTGTACTTCTTATGACTGAAACCCAACTATAAACATGTAACCATGGTGCTTAAATAAAGATAATAGAAAAAATGCAGCTGAAAGAAAGAATTAAATGATTTACCTCTAAAAAATATTCAACTAGGAGCTGAGAGATAGTACAGTGTGCTGGGTGCATACCTTACATGTGGCTGACTCAGGTTTGATCCTTGGCATCAAACTTGGACCCTGAAAACATACAGTAGTAATTTCTGGGTGTAGAGCCAGGAGTAATCCCTGTGTACTCCACAAAATAACAAAAATATTCCAATTATCTTATATTATGACATAGCAACTTAATAATTAGAAATAAAACGCATCTTATATAATTTATAAATTATTATAGTTTGGATTGCTTTGTATTCCTTCACACACCTTTCTTAATTCTGAGTTATAATGTCTCAATGGTAAAGGTTTTATTTTTAACATACTTCTAGACAATGTAATTATAGATGAATTATCAAAATTGACAAAGGTAAAAAAAAGTAATGAATTTAAAGGTATTTGATATTGCTTCGCCAAAACACATTTTTTTCATAGTGCCAGGTTAGTTTGATGTATTTTTTCTAGTTTAAATCACCTTTATGATTGAAAGACATAACTCCATTTTTAATTATTGTAAATATGATGAGGTATTTTATGATAATACAGTGAAATGTCAAGGAAACCATAAGAGACATAATTCCATATTTAATTATTATAAATATAATGAGGTATTTCATGGCAACACAGTTAAATATAAAGTAAATTATAAACCTTTCCCCTTGATATTGATATTCATTGATTCATATGACATATAAAATAAAACCTCTGTAGGTTCAGATTTCAAAGCTGTCTGTTTTTTACTATTTCTCAGGTGAGTAAAAACCGTATATCTTAGGGGCCGGGCGGTGGCGCTGGAGGTAAGGTGCCTGCCTTGCCTGCGCTAGCCTAGGACGGACCACGGTTCGATTCCCCGGCGTCCCATATGGTCCCCCAAGAAGCCAGGAGCAACTTCTGAGCGCATAGCCAGGAGTAACCCCTGAGCGTCACAGGGTGTGGCCCAAAAACCAAAAAAAAAAAAAACCGTGTATCTTACTTACTGAAGAAAACTTATTTTGAAAACATTTCATTGTCTCCATCATGTCTTCATGATTTATTTTTAGAATAATGCTTTTAACCTTACTTCTATCTAAGAGATTAGAAACATGTAGAGACTACACAAGATTTCCCATTCATATTACAACCTTGGACTATCCTGAGTTACAGTCTATTTTCTTTGAAAGAAAATATGACTTTGCATTATCTAGTTGCTTTATTACATTTTTATTCATATTTTTTCAAGAATTCAATGTATTCCATGAAAGCTAAAGGTGTGTGATGACATTGTGAGCTTCTGCAGGTATGGCATGTGGTCATTTTATCTCTTTCCTGTGTAAAGTTGTTCAATGCTGTGTAAAGTTGTTCAATGCTGTGTAAAGTTGTTCAATGCTAGCAAGAGACTCCAGACTCCACATTCTTGACCAATGGTGGAGAATAACACATTAAGATCAAGAAAGATAAAAAAAAAATCAAGAAAGATAGTACAATGTCCCAGGTGAAGCATAATTCTTTGGTTCAAAATATTAAGGGTAATTTTCCTGTTAACTTTTTTTTGGAATGGAAATAAAGAATAAGTAAAGTACATTTTTTTTCTTTATTTATGTTGGCCTTCCTTTTTCTATCCAAATTCTCCTCAAGGTCTACTTTCTGTAATCATGTTTATCCTAAATTCTTATTTCTATCCTATTCTTACAGTTTCCAGTAACTTTATATTAATTTGTTTTGATACTGTCCCCAAAATACGTTTCTTTTGAAATGTTCTTTTTTGGAACTGATATTAGACTAGGAGGAATAAATTAAGTGATTGGAAAGTGGCATAAAAGGAAATGGAACCTGAAATGATTTTATGAGGAATATCTTTATGATGGGATAGTTAACAACAAACCACAATTCCTGGGGTCAGGAGCAAAGGGAATAAATTTGGTAATTTAAGAAAGTCTTTAAAAGGAAATTTAAAGACACATTGATTTATATATAAATATATAGAATATATATTTATAAATATATATATATATATATACATATACAGAGAGAGAGAGAGAGAATTTCTGTGTGATGAGGTTGGAGGAAGGTGAAAAAATAGATTTCTTTGCCTCTGAGGTTCTGAGTCAAACTCTCAATACCAAAGCTCAAAATAAATAATTATAAAAACAAATTAAGAATCAAGTTTGGGACTGGAGTGATGGCACAGTGATAGAGCATTTGCTTTGCATGAGCTGACTCAGGACGGACCCTGATTCGATCCCCTGGCGTTTCATGTGGTCCCCCAAGCCAGGAACGATTTCTGAGTGCATAGCCAGGAGTAACCCTTGAGTGTCACAGGGTGTGGCCCAAAATTAAAAAAAAATTAAGTTTGAACAGAAAATATAACTACAGAATTTATAGTTGTAAGAAAATATGTAGTTTAAATTTAATCACTTAATCTATTAAAAGTTTCAAAATATATATTTATTCATGGAAAATTATTAAATTATTATTATAATAATTACTAAATCCACTTGAATTTAATAAGATAAACTTTCTACATATAATAAAAATTTCAACACAGTAACACTGAACATTTCAAAACTGAGGATTTTTTTTTTTTTTTTTTGGTTTTGGGCCACACCCTGTACCCTCAGGGTGTACTCCTTCCTGGCTTTGGGCTCAGAAATCGCTCCTGGCTTGGGAGACCATATGGGACCCTACGGGATCGAACCGAGGTCCGTCCTAGGTCAGCTGCATGCAAGGCAAACGCCCCACCACTGCACCATGCTCCGGCCCCCAAAACTGAGTATACTTTTTGACAATTTTTATATTCACAAAAAGTAAGCATAAAAGAGAAATGTTCCCATTTCTCCCTGCCCCCATTTCTACAATGTCTTCTCTGCTTAATGTCTTTCCAGGAGAACCCCCTTTAATACCCTTAATGGATTTATGTTGACTTAACATTATTGCTCAAAGACAGACGTTTACAATAAGATTAATCAAGGAGAGTGTTCATTGGATGGCTTTGCGCATATGCAAAATGGCATGTACCATAATAGGAATATTTTCTGTGGCAAAAATGTTTGTGTTCCATCCATTCCTTTAACCCAACCTCTAGAAGCATTTTCATCCTTTCCAGAAAGTTGTATGGTTGGAATCATAATGTACTCACATCAGATTTCTTTTTTCACCTAGTTATCTGCGTTAAAGACTTGCTATCAAAGAATTGTTTAATAGCAATGTTTTACTACTTAAAAAATACTTCTTGCCTAAGCAAAACTACAGTTGATTTTAGCCATTCAGTGATCTACTGAAGTATCTGAATAGCACTCTCATCTATATATCTAGTTGTCTTAGGATACTGAATTTTCAACTACATATTAAATAACAAATATGCTAGCTTTTATGATAAGAATGCTTATTTTGCATAATCTGCTAAGATTTTCTTCCCAGGAAGGCAGTATCATTTATCATTCTGTTGGGTTTATATTCTTGCAAGAATTTGTTGGGAGAAGTATTGATTTTATAATTCAACTTTATATACATATATATACACATATGCATATGGAATATGTGTACAGATATAATTTACATAAGGAGTCTGGGGATATAATTCAGTTGTTAAAGCAAATGTCTGGCATGTGCAATGCCTTGGATTCAATACCAGACACTGCCTACCCTTCACCCTTGCCTCAAGATTATTGTGCTGGTCTTAAGGTTACCAGGGCAATTTACCTGACTGCTATAAAATAAAAATGAATTGTATAAAAACACATAATGTAAAATAGATATATCATCTCAACCAGCATATATACTCACACAATAAAATGGCAGCAAGTATACAACAATCTATGGAAAATGTTCAGGAAATGGACATGACCTTTTTGTTTGTTTCTTTTTTATTTAATACGGGGGTATTTCTAAGCTACTCAAGGATAACAAGTCTCCGCAGTGATCAGGGACCATGAGATGCTAAGAAACATGTACTCCAACCCTTTGACATATCACCCTGGCCTTGGACTAAACATTTGCCTCATGAAAACATATCAATAATTGTTATGATCTTGTGTATATCATCCAAATAACATTGTTTCTTGGATATTTATCACTCATAGCCCAAATATTTATAAGGTTTGTTCAGAAAAAATAGCAGATATAAAAATTGTTTGGAAATATTTTCTTGGAGGAAATATCCTTGACTGAAGAAAAAATTGCCATAGACTCTGCGCTGCTTTTTCACCTAACTGATCATTTTTTGATAGATTTTACTAGATAGTTTTTCTAAGACATTAACTGAATATGCAGCTGTGGCAATATTATAGCCAAAGAGGGATCTGAGGTATAAGTATTGATTATTCAAAACTAACTGGATTTTCAATGCAGCATTTTTGGGCATTATTCTAATTATATTGATACAATTATTATATGTATATATTATATTACTTACATATGTGTAAATCAGGCATGTTTATAAAATTATTGTCTGTTCATTTTGATTTGTTTTTATTGTCTTTTTTTGAAAAGTAACTCTAAGTCATTGAAAACTCATTTATAGATAAGCTTTTAATGTCTCAGTCTGGTTGTTATAAAATGATTGGGTAACTATTATAGACTGAACTGAGATTAAATAAAACTGTTTAAATATGTGCTATATATTATATATCACAATTTAATATATGTTCATTAAGAATGGACTAACAGGCCAGATAGATAGCACAGCGGTTAAGACATGCCTCTATATATCACTAACTAGGGTTCAATTCTCAGTACCACATATGATCCCCTGGGATCATCCAGAAGAGTAGAGCTAGAATCAAGCCTGCCTACTGCTAGGTGTTGTCCCCAAACAAATATAACAAAAAATAGACTGATTTCTAATAGTTTTCTGAAATAATAATAAATTAGATGAATTATGTAAAGGTGGCTTTTTACACAAATTGGCAAAACTGTCTCATTCTGTATCTGCCCATACCTAAAAAAATGAAGATAATAATTCTAACAATAAGAAAATAAACAACAGTAACAAATAAGGGGATTTATGATGAATAGGGAGAAAATTTTATTTCCTCTTATATTGAAATAATTTATTAACTTGGCTATCGGTATTTATGGATTAAAGAGCTGCTATTATTGAAATAGAATAATTTTTCAAAAGTATTGTCAGAGCTATGCAAACTGTCTGAATTTCTTAATGAGAGTTCAAGGTACCCGAATACAGAAGTAAAATATCAGGTCAATTTTCTCTCATGTTACAGAGGCAATATCTCCTTTCGATGATAAAGAACAATTTTCTATGAAAAAGAAAGTAATCATGACTTTAAAATATTTTTTTCTCATCCTTATAGACATGGAGATGACAGGCCCATGGAATAAATGATTAGATATAGGTATGTAAGTGCTTGGGGGATGAGTCTGGAAAATATTTTGAAATGAAGCATTATGATAATTAATAAGTAGGACTGTGTGGTCCCTGATGAATCGTGCATGTTTTCTCTTTTCTCACTGCACAGTGAGAACTGACAAGCTGCCAGTTCTGCTTCAATGATTTTGACAGTTTTGTTTCTTTGGGGATAAATTATTAAAGAATACAATAAACAACAGAAGTTAGCTTTTATTCAGGGACAGCGGAGATTTTTCATTTTAAATTGCATTATAGGCTAGACGAAGATGTCAAGTCCACATTTATGTAGGACATGATTTTCATCATAGCACAGTGGCAATTATGTTAACAGATCATACACTATAAAACAGACTTTAGAAACTTTCGATCCCTAACTTGAAGTCAGAGGTGCTGTGGTTCTGGAGGCTCCTGAAAGAAGAAATGCCTGCTCATTCTGGTACTCTTCCAGAAGTAATATGAGAACATCTGTTTGAAGGACTGAAACTGTTTCAATCAATCTGATTAAAGTCTGTTTATAAACCTTCAATCACCTGACACAAATATAAACAAATAGGTCTTATCTAAATAAACACAAATTAGTAAATAAATCTTGACATCCTGGCTGTAATCTTTAAAGATAGTTTATAATTTTAATTAATTTAAACTGTCTCCTTAGACTTATAAAATGGCAAACTTTTGAAACAGGAGGTTTAAAAAAAATCCTTTGGAATAGCAAAGATGCTTCTAAGAGCCTATGATGTTTTGCAGTATCTAAAGTCAATCTTGGTCTACATAGTATTGAGGACTTTCTGTAAAAGTAAGCACCTTAAAATTTGTTAACATTAAATTTACTTTGAAGTAAATTAACTGTTTTCTTCCAAAATAGCATGGATGAATTAACATTGAAATACTTAAGAGATGAGCCAAAATAAAATGTCTATGTCACACATAGTTACTTTGAATTCATTTCTGAGGAGTAGAACACTATACTAGAAGTGAAAGCTATGAGGAAGAAGTTCTAGATAGAAAAGGTATATGAACAACTGACATGGCTGACCAGGATAAAAAAAAAAGGAATCCAAAGAGGAGTTAAAATTTATCATTTGAGGGCCCGGAGAGATAGCACAGCGGTGTTTGCCTTGCAAGCAGCCGATCCAGGACCTAAGGTGGTTGGTTCGAATCCCGGTGTCCCATATGGTCCCCTGTGCCTGCCAAGAGCTATTTCTGAGCAGACAGCCAGGAGTAACCCCTGAGCAGTGCCGGGTGTGGCCCAAAAACCAAAAAAAAAAAAAAAAAAAATTATCATTTGAGATGAAGCATGAGAGAAAAGTCTCCCCTAGGTGGCGCTGTGGTCGAACATCCTGTGGCAATTTGCTGTGTGACTTTGTTTGTGGCTAAGAGAGTGTAATCTGGACTCTCCTGCTGAATATTGTTTCTGGACATGAGAAAGGAATATTTCTGCTCTTTTACATATGTTTGGAATTAATAAGATTCATTAGGCAACCTTCTTAGGTGCTCTGCTTTATATCAAGACAAGGAGTGTTATGTCTTACAGGTCATACAGAATGATCTATAATGGGGCCAAAGAAATAGCACAGTGGGTAGGGCATTTGTTCACAAACCCACAAACCCAGGCTGTATGTCTTACACCCCATATAGTCCATTGAGCCCACTAGGAGTGATTCTTGAACTTCACCAATTGTGACCTCAAAATATTCAAAACACAAACCAAACATGAAAGATATTAATCTCAGATGTATGGGCATCTTTTGGGGTATATGTGTGGAAGGACTTCCAAATGGTGCTCAAGGGACCCTGAGCTACTGGTGGCCTCCAAAGTGATATCCATTGATACTCAGGGGCCCCAAACTGTCCCCATCCGTCCTTTTGATGTCATGTGGTGCAGGAGGTCAAGTCCAGAGAGGCATGTGTGTTCCCTGCTGTGCTATCTCCTGGCGTAGGAGTGAGATATTTTCCACCCTACTGGACTCAAGTGTTGTTCTTCTAAAAAGCTCCAACTGGTGCTTAGTTAAGGCAGCATCACTTTGTATGCCCCAACTTATCAATAAATAAGAATGAACCTCTCTGCTGATAAAAATAATGGTTTACAAGGCATCAAGATAGATTGACATTATGCAATGATAATTTAATGTTCAAATAATGCTTCGTTAATTGTTTTCATTGAAAACTATCCAAGCAAAAATGCTGAAGAAAAGTAGGTCATGCTAAAATGAGTCTATATCACAAGAGAGCGCACAGAGCTTTTGTCTTTGTGCCACATGTCTTCCCCTCTACCACAATAGTCTGTTTTGTTATATTTTTTTTCTGTATCACTTGTTACTTTGTAAACCTTAGATTATTTAGTCGAGGTGTTTTTGTAAAGGGTTATGATCGTATGAAGTTGAAACTTTCTTTTTTTTTTGGTTTTTGGGCCACACCCAGTAATGCTCAGGGGTTACTCCTGGCTATGTGCTCAGAAGTTGCTCCTGGCTTGGGGGACCATATGGGACACCGGGGGATCGAACCGCGGTCCGTCCAAGGTTAGCGCAGGCAAGGCAGGCACCTTACCTTTAGCGCCACCGCCCGGCCCGAAACTTTCTTTTTAATGTGAGATAAAAACCTGGTTTTGCTATAAATATTTCCATTCCACCATGAAACTGCAAGGAAATTGGCCTTTTCAGATTTTACCAACTTCCAATCTAACTGAAGCAGGTTCACTTGCAAGGGCTTCTTAGAGTCCCAGAAATCCAGGTAGTGAGCGTTCAATTAACTTCTCTCAGTTCAACATTATGTTGTAATCTTCTATATTATGGCAATGTATAAAAACCTGGACATTCCCCCCAAGCCCAACTTCTTCCTTTTAGAGGTCAGATTTGACTCATAGTCAACTGAGGAGAGAGGGTTAACTTACTTTACCCTTGAAAGTGTATTTTGATTTTTCATGAAGAATATTTACAAAGGTGATTTAAGCCAAATGATTTTGCAGCTATTTCTTTACCAAAGGACCTAAGTACTACTGAAATCACAGATAGCAGTAACCAAAAAAGGAGTTATTTGAGATGATGTAGACAGAAAAGAAAGAAGCATATTGAGCTGTAAAGAACATTTCCTAAAAGTGAATATAGTCAACACAAAATATATACAGAAAAATAAAGCTGAATAAGAACATACTTCTAGCATTCCTATGAATGAACTTAAATAAAGTGAATCAACAAAAAATTTGTATTCAAATCAGCAATTGACTAGTTAAGATAATAGAATATATATATTTTTAGAAAGAAATTTGAAAGTATGTTGATGCATAAATTTAATAAAGTTCTAAGAGCAATGATGCTATAGAATCGTAAGATTTCAGATGCCAAAGTGATAATTGCTAAAAGCTATGGCTATTATTGCAATTAATATACATCTTTAGGTTCTTATATTTATGACAAGCATTATGTGTAGTTAATTTACTCTGGTGAGGACTTAGAACCAAGCTAAGATAGGTTTGTTACTATTTATATTTATGTGACATTTAGAATAAAGGTGTTATGTGGCTTTTATAATACAATTAAGTTAAACTAACAAAAATTAATTAATTATGTTTTATTAATCATTGTATAATTGTAGCTGTAATTGGTGTGATAAATCACTGTGTTAATTTTATTTGAGATTTAAATAATAGACTAAACACAAATTAGTAAAATATAACCATTGAAGATTGTTTTTTTTGTTGATGGGGTTGAATGCCCAATATTGATTTCTGCTCTTTGCTCAAGAATCACTCCTCGCAGTGCTGGGGAACTATATGCAGTGTAGGGAACTGAGCTAGAGTTATTCATATATAAGGCAAGCAACTTAGCCACTATAATATCTTTGTCCCTAATAAATATTTGGGAGGGGGGTTTGGGCCACACTCGGTGACTCTCAGAAATCTCTCCTGGCTTGGAGGAATATATGGGACTCTGAAATTTAAACCACCTTCCATTCTGGATTGGCTGCATACAAGGCAAATATCCTACCACTGTGCTATCTCTCTAGAAACCCCCAGTAAATATTTGTATGTAAATAATCACTGCTATAAAACTATCATAAACATAAGTTCAGGTGTTTAAAACAATTAAGATGATAGATGGAAAAGAAAAACAAAGATATCAAAAATAGAAGCAAAAAAAGAGATGAATTGATGGATCTATTAAAGAAGTAAAATATTGTATTTCTAGAGTCGCTCTCCTACCAAAATTCTCTAAGCATCATAAATGTAACTTACATGATATTCTACTATTGAAACTACTCAGATTTTATTCAATCATATTATTTAACATATTTTAAATTATTGCATCAATTCTCTTTTATTGTTTTAAATCATTTTATAGTAGTCTGTTTAATAGAAAATTTCATATTGCTTTTAAAAGTGCTTTCACTTTCTTTGCCTTTGCTGCTATTACTGTTGTTACATGACAAAATAGTTCAACTTTTGTGCATAATTGGCTCTTGTACTGGCATACTAGATTGTGATGTTTGATGATATTACAAACTCTTATTAAAGTTGTGGTGTCCACACATATCAATTGCAGTGTTTGCCACAAAAGATCACACACTTGATTTTGTGGCCTGCATATCATTGCTTGAGGAGGGTCACACATTTGACTGCAAGATGCCAGAAATTCCACACTTTCTTGTGGTGTCATAGAACATGATTAGTCTGAGGGTATAAGGAGGAGAATGAAAAAAATAGAGTGGAGGAGAGCGAAAGAAAGATGAAGTGAAATAACGAGGTGCAAGGGTCAAGAGGATTCAGGTGCATGGTTTTGTTAAGGTAGGACTGATCTGAATGTACAACTCAGAATTGCCACGCCATTGATAATAATTTCTATATCTCCAATTAAAGAAGCAATTCAATAGGCCAGTCAGATGAATTTCCTAAATTTTCCTGGCATGGAGAAATGAAAATCTCACGGAATTCTGTTATAAGTCCCACTGCAGAAGCTTTACCCCTGCTTGAAGAGTTGAAGAATTCCTGAAGAGATATTTCTGAAATTCAGGTCATGGTACTGACATTACATTACCTTCACATTATGTGACCTAAATATTATTTCTCCCTTGTATATTTACAGGCCAAAATGTGGCTTTAGACAAGTTTTTTTTGCCCAGAGAATTTTCAGTGTCAAACAAAACCAAGACAATTTTATTCTCTCTGTCAGCCCGATTTACATCTAAAAGCCTGGTCAGAAACTTAGCTATAGTTGGGACCAAAGAGATAGCATGGAGGTAGGGCGTTTGCTTTCCATGAAGAAGGACGGTGGTTCAAATCCTGGCATCTCATTATGGTACCCCGAGCCTGCCAGAAAAGACTTCTGAACATAGAGCCAGGAGTAACCCCGGAGCGCTACCAGGTGTGACCCAAAAATCAAAAAAAAAAGGGGGGGGGGCTGAAGAAACTTAGGTATAGTCATTAAAACTCCTAACTCCTAGACAGGTAGCCAGGTACAAAATTTACGTTTCTTTGACCTGGGTCTCTTACTCAAAAGCAGTTTTCCCTGCTAGCCCACAGAACCTATCAGTCAGGCAGCCCCCTTCTATTTGATATGCTAACTTTCTTCCTTCTTTTTTTCCTTCTTTTTTTTTTTTTTTTTTTTTTGGTTTTTGGGCCACACCCGGCGGTGCTCAGGGGTGACTCCTGGCTATCTGCTGGGAAATAGCTCCTGGCAGGCACGGGGGACCATATGGGACACCGGGATTCGAACCAACCACCTTTGGTCCTGGATCGGCTGCTTGCAAGACAAACGCCGCTGTGCTATCTCTCTGGGCCCAACTTTCTGCCTTCTAACTAAAGACTCTCAAATAGATCTTATCACCTGAGCTGCCTAGCCAGTCAGATTGTTATGTACATTTAACAGGCCTACTGCTAATGATTCTGTTTTTCTGAAAATCCTGGTCTTTGTCAACACAGAAATTTCTTTCATGCCTAAGACTGTCAGTTTACCTTTAAATACTCCTAGCATGGAGATTAAATTTAGAACATGCTTTCTGGAATGTGTTTCCTCATACATTCACCGTGTGGTCTCATTTCTTTATAGTCTTTCACCTCCTGGTCCATGTTTTACCCACTTCCCTGAAGTAGAATTTATTAAAGTCCACTGAAGCTGCAGGACAGAAGTCGCCTACAGCACATATAAAACAATTTTTATAATTATTAGAAATGGCATCAGTTCAACAGTAATCATTATGGAAAGAAATAAATATATGAGACAAAGGGAAATAGAAAAAGACATTTTTAGAACAGTATATAAAAGGTATTATTTAATATGTATACATATTTATTCATAAATAGTTTGCCCATTTTTTCTTTGAGGAATACCTATTAGCTATATGTATGCAATATGTAAAATTTTATATGCAAATATACATATATAACTTATGAATAATACATTTTAAAATAATTATTTTTCTGGGGCCTGAGCATTAGCAAAGCAGTAGGAAGTTTGCCTTGCATGCAGCTGACCCAGGATGACTGTGATTCGATCACTGGTATCCCATATGATACCCCAAGCCAGGAGCGATTTCTGAGTGCATAGCCAAGAGTAATCCCTAAGGAGTATGGAAGAATGGAGGGAGAAAGAGAAAGAAAAAAGGAAGGAAGGAAGGAAGGAAGGAGGGAAGGAGGGAAGAAGGAAGGAAGAAAACAGAGAGGAGGGGAGGAAGAAAAGAAGGGAGGTAAGGTGGGAAGAATGAAGAAGGGAAGGAAGAAAGAAAGAAAGGTAGGAAAGTGGAAAAAAGAAAGGAGAGAAGAAATGAAGGTTAGGCAAAGAAATGCCACCCATCTCTTGTTTATAGGTATTGATTTGGATAACTTATGTCTTTTGTGGTTTCATACAAACTTTATGAGTGCTCTAAGTCCTTAAAAATGGTGTCTGAACTTGGATAGGGATTGCATTAATCTATGTAGTAATTTAGGTAAGACAGTCATTTTGATTATTATTATTATTCCTACCCATAAACAGGGGATATTCTTCCATTTCTTTGCATTCTTTTCCATTTCTTTCTAAAGCGTTTTAAAGTTTTTATGGTACAGGTCTTTCACTTCTCTTGTCAAGTTGATTTCTAGGTACTTGATATTTTTAGATACTATTTTAAATGAGATCAACTCCTGAATCTCTTTCTCTGCTGCTTTGTTATTTGTGTAGAGAAATACTAATGTCTTTTGTGTATTGACTTTGTTGTATTGGTTAATTGTTTCTAGGAGTTTTACTGTGGACTCTTTAGAGTTTTCAATATATATCATCATCACATCTACAAAAAGAGATAGTTTAACTTCCTATTTCTCTATTAGGATTCCTTTGATTCCCTTCTCTTGTCTGATTGCTATTGCTAGGTCTTCTAGAACTATGTTGAATAAGAGCTGAGTAATGGAAAGCCTTTCCTAGTTCTTGACCTTAGTGAAAATGCTTTCAGTTTTTCGCAGTTAAGGAAAATGTTGCCTTTGGGCTTACATAGATAGCTGTTACTATCTTGAGGAAAGTTCCTTCCAATTCTATTTTGCTGAGTGTTTTAATCATGAACAGGTTTTGGATTTTGTCGAATGCCTTCTCTGCATAGGTTGATATTATCATGTGATTTTTTGTATTTCTTGTTGTTGATGTGATGTATTATATTGATTGATTTGCATATGTTGAACCATCCTTGCATCCCTGGCATGAAACCCACATGGCATGGTGTATAATCTTTTTCATGTATCATTGGATTTTGTTTGCTAAGATTTTGTTGAGAATTTTTGCATTCATGTTCATTAGTGAGATTGGTTTGTAGTTTTCTTTCTGGCTCTATCTTTGTCACTTTTTGAGTGAGTGTGATATTAAACTCATAAAAGGAGTTAGGGAGGATTCCTGTCTTTTCAATGTTTTGGAAGAGCCTGAGGCTCAATGGTAGCAATTCTTCTCTGAATGTTTGTTAGAGTTCATCTGTAAAACCATCTGGCCTTGGACTTTTGTTCTTGGGGAGTTTCTTAATTACTATTTTAATGTCCTTAATGTAATTGCCTGTTTAGGCTTTCTATCATCCTTTCTATCCTAACCCTAACCCTAACCTTTGGAAGATGATCTTTGTCCAGAAATCTGTCAATTTCTTCTGGGTTCTCTAACTTAATTGAGTATAGTTGTTTATTATAACCCCACATGATATCTTGAATTTCTTGAGGTTCTGTTGTAATCTCTGCCTTTTCATTTGCGATCAGAATTATTTGGGTGTTAACCCCCCTTTGTTTGCAAATTTTGCCAGTGGTTTGTTTGTCTTGTTTATTTTTTCAAAAACCAGCTCCAAGTCTCATTAATTTTTTTGGTGTTGTTTTCTTTGTTTATATGTTGTTTATTTCTGCTCTGGTTTTTATTATTTCTTGTCTTCTGTCTGCGTTTGGATTTCTTCACTGCTGTTTTTCCAGATCCTTAATGTGTCTCTTTAAGTTGTTGATTTTGTCTTTTTTCTCATTCCTGATGTAGACCTGTATTGCTATGAGTTTCCCCCTAAGTACTGCTTTTGCTGTGTCCCATAGATTTTTAACAATTTGTTTCTTCATTATCATTTATCTCAAGGAATCTTTTTTTATTTATTTCTTGATTTCATCTTTGATCAAGCTGTTGTTGAGCAGCATTTTGTTTAATCTCCAGGTGTTGGATTGTCTCCACAGTTTCTTTTTACAGTCAATATTGATTTCTGATGTATAGTGATCTGATAGCGTGCTTCTTATGATCCTTATATTTGTGACTTTGTAGAAAGTTAGATTTATATCCTAAGGCATGGTCTATACTAGAGAAGGTTCCATGTGCATTTGAAAAAATGTATATTCTACTTCCTAGGGGTGGGAGGGCCCTGTATAAGTTCATTAGTCTTGGTTTTCTAGGTTTTCTTTTAGGGCTCTTACATTTTTTCTAGTTTTCTGTCTATTGGACTTGTTTAGTGGTAATGATGGAGTATTGAAATCTCTTACTACTATCACATTTCCTTCCATATGCTTCTCTCAGTTTGTGAGATAATACCTTACATATTTTGCTGGCTCTACATTTGGTGCATAAATGTTAATCAGAATTAGTACTTCTTGGTCTAATATTCCCCTGATCAGTAAGTAGTGACCCTCTGTCTCTGAGCACTTTCTTGAGGTTGAATACAATTTGGTCTGATATAAAAATGGCTGTCCCAGTTTGTTTTAGTTTTTCATTGGTTTGAATAATTGATTTTCAATCTTTTATTCTAAGCTTTTGTTTATTCTAATCTTTTTTTTTTATTCTAATCTTTTAGGTGAGTTTCTTGCAGGCAGCTGATATGTGGATTTTGTTTTCTGATCCAACCCTCTACTCTGTGTCTTTTAGTGGGGTAGTTTAGTCCGTTGACATTTAAGGATATTACTGACAGAAGGTTGTTGTGCTATTGAATTGTGTAGAGTGGTTGTTGTTACAATTGAGTGTTTGGATTGTATCATTCATTTCGGTTGCCTAGACCTGTAAGGTGTAGTAGAATGTCTTCAAGTGGATGCATCTGGGAACTCGGTGGGAGGGAGCAGGGCATTCACAAACCTGGCTGAAGGTCTGCAAGGTCAGGCCAGGGGTCCGCCCAGTCTGCAAGCTTGGCAGGAGTGCTATTCCTTTACATTTTTTTTCTAAAATTTTCTAGAACACTGTGAATGTTCTGTATTAGACTAATTTCAATGTACTCTAGGAGTATATATCAATATTTTATTAAAGTTTAATGTTTTAAGCAATCTAAAATGCATATGTTGGGCTAATTTAATACCAACATAGAGAACTGATTGCACAGTAGTAATAGAGATAGATCTAATGCAAGCACATATATGAAAGAAAATGATTGGCCATGATAAAGCATGTAAACGATAATTGTGTTAGGAATAAAGTAGCACTCTAAAGCAAAATATTATCCAATGGGGCCGGCGAGGTGGCGCTAGAGGTAATGTGTCTGCCTTGCAAACGCTAGCCAAGGAAAGACCGTGGTTCGATCCCCGCCATCCCGTATGGTCCCCCCCCCAAGCCAGGGGCAATTTCTGAGTGCTTAGCCAGGAGTAACCCCTGAGCATCAAACAGGTGTGGTCTGAAAAATTAAAAAAAAACACACACAAAAATATATTATCCAAGAAGAAAGAAAGAGTGACAGTGATTGAAGAAATTAGTCTCAGTCTTAGACCGATGCCTCTAGTCTGAAGGTCAGTTCTACTGTTGAGAGTGTGTTGTCTAGATTGTGAATGTGGGCTTTGCTCTGCAAAAGTGCGGCCCAGTATTCAAGTTTGCATATCATTAAACCTTCATTAATTTTGGCTCTTTCTGCTCTACCATCTTCTGCTTATTTTCTTGTCCACAGTAGCTTATTTTATGGTTTGTCTGATGATAAATAAGGCACATTCTCTCCAAGGTTTTAGCAGTGAATATGCAGCAGTGAGTGGCAGTCACATTTTTTAGGGAAAAAGCCAGAAGGGGAAAGGAAATCAAAAGAGAAATGAAAAGTGACCTTCAGCTCCTGTCCCTTACACTACTGGCTTTCTTAACATTTTTATGAGTATTGTTCGCTTTTTAAATCATTGATCCTTATTTCTTTGATTTAAATACATTATTGTCACATCCACCATTAGATATAAACTATAGCTATATAAAAGTTAACAAAAGCCTAACAGAAAGATGTTACTTTTAAAAGCAACTTTGAAATGTTGCACTGGTGAAGGGGGTGTTCTTTTTACGACTGAAACCCAACTTTAATAATGTTTGTATGGTGCTTAAATAAAAATATTATATAAAAATCTGGTTTAATTTAATGGAATTTACTCCATATATCAACAAATGAGGTGACTTTTACTAATTCATACTAGAAAATGTAATTTTATACTAATAGTAAAAAAAATTTAAAAAAATGTTGAATATATTCAGAGGTGAGACTCAATTGTGTTATTTGTTGAACTAAAGAGGGAATTGGGAATCAATTTTTATTACTAGTGTTTATTTTAATTTTTGTTTGTTTGTTTCTGACCATACCTGGAGTTACATCAGTGTTACTCCCAGTTTTGTGTTCAGAAGTTACTGTTGGTGGTGCTTGGTGGACTGTGGTAGCATCAGTGGATTAAATCTGGGCCTTTTGTATACATACAAATTTTTTTTCTTCAACTCATTGATCTCTCCCTCCAGTGGATTTTATGTTTTGGTTTTTTTTTTTTTTTTTGCTTTTTTTTGGGCCACACCCAGTGATGCTCCAAGGTTACTCCTGGCTATGTGTTCAGAAATTGCTCTGGCTTGGGGGACAATATGGAACACCAGGGGATCAAAGCGCAGTCTGTCCTAGGCTAACACAGGCAAGGCAGACACCTCACTGTTTGCGCCACTGATCTGGCCCCTCCAGTGGCTTTTAATATAGATGTGTCAAATTTAAATTTGATGTTGTTATCATTGTAGTTGTGATAATTGGTTGAATCTAATACAGTATTGGTGTAATATAATATTTTTAGATTACAACAATCTCCCAACACCACACACATAAACATAAAATAGGACACATTAACCACCTAATGATATAAAAATCCAGAAGGATTTTTGATATCATAATTTGTTAAAATAAAACCATAAGTGTATAACATAATTTCAATATAAACAGAGTTGGCATACTTTGGAAAATATGGAGCCAAGCACACCCCAACATGATTCAGAATCAGAAAGATTTAATAAAATATCTTCAGAGGGAGATAAATTTGAAATAACTTGCTTTTTAGAATAATCTGGTCGTTTTAACATTGCTGACATTGCTCTCACCTTAAATTCATGTCCTTAGTGGAATAAAAGTCAACTATTAAGTTGTCAATAAAATACTTCTAGGTGACACTCATTTTTCAAAAGCTGTCTAAGTTAAAAGCACCAGACAAGAACTTTTGTTCCCCCCCAAATTTTAAACTGACAGAGTATTAAGCTTTGTTATATATAATGGCATATGATTTACATATAAAAGTTTTTAGGAGCTACGACTTTACCAGAGGATAAACACCTTCTATTCTATAATATGTGAAACTAGACATTTTAATAAATTAGTAAATAAGTATTTTTTTCTATAGAGGCACCTGATCATATGACACACATAATTTTTACATGTTCTCCTCCCCTGCACTCAGCTTCAGTGCCAGGCAGCATTTGCTTCATAAAACACAATTTTTTGGGGGGGAGAAAGGGTGTCTTATGGTACAAAAATATGATATAATGAGCTGCTTTTGTATTGCAATTGAAGGTACTTTAATTCCTTTTTTTTGATATATTCTCAATAACAAAATGACTCTCCTGTTTGTTTGAGTTACTCTCTCAATTTTTACTGTCAAGTACAACAAGCTCTAGTGAGAGTCTATTCAAATTTAAATTACTTAAGATGAAAGAGAATTAAAAATTTAATGCAAAGTTGTATTAGTCACAAAGCAAGTGTTCAATTATAACATTTAACTAGTAACAATTCTAGAATATGTACCCAAGAGTAGACTTGTTAGACCTTGAGGTATAAATATGTTCAACCTTAATACTCAATATAAAACTTCTTTTCAAAGTGATATTATTAGTATATATTTCACTTAATACTATTTATAAAGCTTATGCTTCTAATTCTTTCTAAATTCTTAAACCATGTTTGATTTAAAAATTCTATTAGTTTACTAGTACAGCTATAATAAACTTCCACACAGTGAGTTGTTTAAGCCACAAAAATAATTGCCTGGCAATTCTGGAGGTCTGAAGTCTGACATCTATTCTTAGAGGATTTGATTATGATTATAAGATACTCTCCAATATTTGATTTGTAGATGTTTTCTCTCAAATGTGCATCTTGACTCCTCCATATATATATATATATATATATTTGGATCCAAATTTTTTACTTCTTGAAGAATACCAAAGAACTCACTAGAATTCAAGGTTGCTTTAATGCTTGTATTGTGGTTCACCCTTTTAACATACAAATTTTATAAAGATTCTATCTGTAAATAAGTTAACACACTAGTGCTTTGGATTACGTTCCAACTTTTACATATAAATTTTGAGTAGGTAAAATTGAACCCTTAAAGATATTTTAGAAATATTTTTTAGTATTTTTTATTTATTTAAACATCTTGATTACAAATATGATTGTGACTAGGTTTCAGTTATGTAAAGAACACCCCCCTTCACCAGTGCAACATTCCCACCACCAATGTCCCAAATCTCCCTCCATCCCACCCCACCCCCACCTGTACTCTAGACAGGTTTTCCAATCCCTCATTCATTCACATGATTATGGTAGTTCTCAGTGTAGTTAATTCTATAACTGCACTCACCACTGTTTGTGGTGAGCTTCATGAAGTGAGCTGGAAGTTCCAGCCCTCCTCTCATTGTCTCTGAGGATTGTTGCAAAGATGACTTTTATTTTTCTTAAAACCCATAGATGAGTGAGACTATTCTGCATCTCTCTCTCCCTCTCACTCAGCATAATAGACTCCATGTATATCCATGTATAGAAAAATTTCATGACTTCATCTCCTGACAGCTGCATAATATTCCATTGTGTATATGAACCACAGTTTCTTTAGCCATTTGTATGTTGAAGGGCATCTTGGTTGTTTCCAGAGCCTGGCTATTGTGAATAGTGCTGCAATAAACATAGGTGTAAGGAAGAGGTTTTTGTATTGTATTCTTGTGTTCCTAGGGTATATTCCTAGGAGTGGTATAGCTGGATCATATGGGAGCTCAATTTTTAGTTTTTGGAGGAATCTCCATATTGCTTTCCATAGAGGTTGGACTAGATAGCATTCCCACCAGTAGTGGATAAGAGTTCCTTTCTCTCCACATCCCCGCCAGCACTTATTGTCTTCATTCTTTGTGATGTGTGCCAATCTCTGTGGTGTGAGATAGTATTTCATCATTGTTTTGATTTGCATCTCCCTGATGATTAGTGATGAGGAGCATTTTTTCATGTGCCTTTTGGCCATTTGTATTTCTTTTTTTATCATTTCTCTCCCCAGTTTTTGATGGGATTAGATGTTTTTTTTCTTGTAAAGTTCTATCAGTGCCCTGTATATTTTGAATATTAGCCCTTTATCTGATGGGTATTGGGTGAATAGTTTCTCCCACTCAGTGGGTGACTCTTGTATCCTGGGCACTATTTCTTTTGAGGTGCAGAAGCTTCTCAGCTTAATGTATTCCCATCTGTTTATCTCTGCTTCCACTTGTTTGGAAAGTGCAGTTTCCTCCTTGAAGATGCCTTTAGTCTCAATGTCATGGAGTGTTTTACCAACATTTTGTTCTATATACCTTATGGTATCAGGTCTGATAGCAAGGTCTTTAATCCATTTGGATTTTAGCTTCATAGATGATGTTAATTGGGGGGTCTATGTTCACTATTTTGCAAGTGGTTAACCAGTTCTGCCAGCACCACTTCTTGAAGAGGTTTTCCCTGCTACACTTAGGATTTCTTGCTCCCTTGTCAAAAATTAGGTGATTGTATGTCTGGGGAACATTTTCTGAGAACTCAAGCCTATTCCACTGATCTGAGGGTCTGTCTTTATTCCAATACTATGCTGTTTTGATAAATATTGCTTTGTAGTACAGTTTAAAGTTGGGGAAAGTAATGACTCCCATATGCCTTTTCCCTAGTATTGCTTTAGCTATTCGAGGGTGTTTATTGTTCCAGATGAATTTCATAAGTTTTTGATCCACTTCTTTGAATAATGTCATGGATATCTTTAGAGGGATCGCATTAAATCTGTACAATGCTTTGGGAAGTATTGCCATTTTGATAATGTTAATCCAGCCAATCCATGACCAGGGTGTGTTTTTTAATTTTCACGTGTCCTCTCTTATTTCTTAGAGCAGGGCTTTATAGTTTTCGTTGTATAGGTCCTTCACTTCTTTGGTCAAGTGGATTTGAGTTTGTGTGGCACTAATGTGAATGGGGTTGCCTTCTTGATGTCCATCTCTTCCCTATCATTATTGTTGTATAAAAAGGCCATTGATTTTTTTTTTTTTTTTTTTTTGGTTTTTGGGCCACACCCTGTGACGCTCAGGGGTTACTCCTGGCTATGCGCTCAGAAGTTGCTCCTGGCTTCTTGGGGGACCATATGGGACGCTGGGGGATCGAACCGTGGTCTGTACTAGGCTAGCACAGGCAAGGCAGGCACCTTACCTCCAGCACCACCGCCCGGCCCCGGCCATTGATTTTTGTGTGTTAATTTTGTAGCCTGCCACATTGCTACATGCAACTATTGTTTCTAGAAGTTTTTGGTAGAGTCTTTAGGGTTTTCTAAGTAGAGTATCATGTCATCTGCAAACATTGAGAGCTTGACTTCTTCCTTTCCTATCTGAATTCCCTTGATATCTTTTTCTTGCCTGATTGCTATAGCAAGCACTTCCAGTACTATGTTGAAGAGGAGTGGTGAGAGCGGACAGCCTTGTCTTGTACTATAATTTAGAGGAAAGGCTTTTAGTTTTTTTCCATTGAGGATAATATTTTCCATTGGCTTGTGGTAGATGGCTTCAACTAGATTGAGAAAGGTTTCTTCCATTCCCATCTTGCTGAGAGCTTTGATCAAGAATGAGTGTTGGACCTTATCAAATGCTTTCTCTGTGTCTATTTATTTGATCATGTGACTTTTATTTTTCTTGTTGTTGATGTTGTGTATGATATTGATAAACTTACAGATGTTAAACCATCCTTGCATTCCTGGGATAAAACCTAGTTGGTCGTAGTCTATGATCTTCTTGATGATTCATTGGATCTTATTTGCCAGGATTTTGTTGAAGATCTTTGCACCTGTATTCATCAGGGATATTGGCCTGTAATTTTCTTTTTTGGCAGCATCTCTGTCTGGTTTTGGTATCAAGGTGATGTTGGCTTCATAGAAACTGTTTGGGTGTGTTCCTGTTTTTCAATTTCATGGAAGAGCCTGCCTAGTATTGGTAGTAGCTCCTCTTGAAAGGTTTGAAAGAATTCATTAGTAAATCCATCTGGGCCTGGGCTTTTCTTTTTGGGCAGATGTTTGATTACAGCTTCAATTTCCTCAGTAGTGATGGGGGTGTTTATGTATGCTATATACTCCTTACTTAATTGTGGAAGATTATAAGTGTCCAAGAATATATCCATTTCTTCTAGGTTCTCATGTTTAGTACCATAAAGTTTCTCAAAGTAGTTTCTGATTAACCTTTGGATCTCTGCATTATTTGTCATGATCTCCCCCTTCTCATTTCTAATATGGGTTATCAGGTTTCTCTCTCTTTCTTTCTTTCTGAGTCTTGCCAATGGTCTGTCAATCTTGTTTATTTTTTCAAAGAATGAACTTCTGCTTTCGTTGATCTTTCGGATTGTTTTTTGGTTTTCCACGTCATTGATTTTTGCTTTCAGTTTTGTTATTTCCTTCTGTCTCCCTATTTTTGGCTCTTTTTGTTGGTCATTTTCTAATTTTATGAGCTGCATCATTAAGTTATTCAGGTATGCCCTTCTTCCTTCCTGATGTGTGCTTGCACAGCTATAAATTTTACTCTCAGGATCGCTTTTGCTGTGTCCCATAAATTCTGGCAGTTTGTGTCTTCATTATCATTTGTTTCCAGAAAAGTTTTGATTTAATCTTTGATTTCCTCTCTGACCCACTGGTTGTTCAGTAGCAGGCTCTTTAATTTCCAATTGCTAAAGTTTTTGTTCTGTGTCTTTGTAGTTCACATCTAATTTCAGAGCCTTGTGGTCAGCAAAGGTAGCCTGCAAGATTTCTATCCTCTTGATTTTATGAAGGTATGTTTTATGCATGAGCATGTGGTCTATTCTGGAGAATGACCCATGTACATTGGAGAAGAATGTGTATCCAGGTTTTTTTGGGTGGAGTGTCCTATATATATCTATTAGTCCTCTTTCTTCCATTACTCTTTTCAGGGTTAGTATGTTTTTGTTGGGTTTCAGTCTGGTTGACCTATCAAATGTTGATAGGGCCATGTTGAGGTCTCCCACAATTATTGTGTTATTATTAATGTCTTCTTTCAGATTTATCATAATTGTATTAGATAAGTTGCTGGTCTCTCATAGGGTGTATATATGTTTAATAGTCTGATTTCTTCCTGTTGCACATATCCCTTGATTAGTACATAGTGTCTATCTTTGACCCTTACCACTTTTCTGAGTATAAATTTGGTGTCATCAGATATTAATAGGGCCACCCCAACTTTTTAAGGGTGTTGTTTAATTGGATGATTTTCCTCCAGCCTTTGATTTTGAGTCTATTTTTGTTCTGACTATTCAGATGTGTTTCTTGTAGGCAGCAGAAGGTTGGATTCATCTTTTTGACCCATTTTGCCACTCTGTGTCTTTTAATTGGTGAATTTAGTCCATTGACATTGAGGGAGATGATTGTCATTGGATTTAATGTCATCTTTGTAGATAAGTTTGCTGTGTTTGTTCGTCTCTCTTGTCTTAAAGTAGACCTTTCAGTTTTTTACTTTAAGGCTGGTTTTTTATCTGTGAAATTTCTGAGCTGTTATTTATCCATGAAGCTATGTATCCTTCCTTCAAACCTAAACGTGAGTCAGGCGGGGTGCAGTATTCTGGGTGAGGCATCCATTTCATTCATGCTTGTTACAATATTCAACCACTGTCTTCTGGCCTTGAGAATTTCTTGTGTCATGTCTGCTGTATGTCTTAGGGATGCTCCTTTGAATGTAATTTCCCTTTTTGATCTTGCTGCTTTCAGTATTCTATCTCTATCTGTGGGATTTGTTATTGTAATGAGGATGTGTTTTGGGGTGTTTTTCTTTGGATCTCTTTTAGCCGGCACTCTTCGGGCATGCAGGATTTGATTGCATGTAGTCTTTAACTCTGGGAGTATCTCTTTGATGATGTCTTTGACAGTTGATTCTTCCTCGGAGATCTCCTACCTGGACCTCTGGGACTCCAATGATTCTTATGTTGTTTCTGTTGAGTTTATCAAAGACTTCTATTTTTATCTGTTCACATTCCTTGAGTACATTTTCCATTGCCTGATCGTTTGTCTTAAGGTTCTTTTCCAATTTCTTTTGGTGTGTTGAGTTTTTTTGCATCTCATCTTCCAGCACACTGATTCTGTCCTCAGCTGCTTTTACCCTGCTGGCGAGGCCATCTACTGAGTTTTTCAGTTCAGCTACCATGTTTTTCAGATCTGTTATTTCAGTTTGGAGTTTTCTGATTTCTGTCTTTGTGTTTAGTTCAGATCGATCTACACTTTCTTTGAGTTCTACAAACATCTTCCATACTGCTATTCTAAACTCCTTGTCTGAGAGATTAATTAGATGGTCGAAGTTTTTTAGGTCATCTGAGCTATTATCTTCATTCTCTGTGCATGTTGATTTCCTGTGAGGTTTCCCCATTTTCCCGCTTGTAGTGTAAATTTTTCTGCATGTTGTGGTGGGGTTCATTGGGTAGAAAGAGTGCACGGCCCCTCCACTGTGCTTGTGGCTGCACTCTTCTGGAGTCTCTGGGAGTGCTATTTTTCTGGGCCCTTTTTGGCCCTCTCCCAAGAGGTTTCGGAGACAGGACAGTGGAAAAACACACACAGGCAACACTCCTAGAAATCTTAATACTTGCAAATCTGTTGAGATTATAAAACTGCAGATTTCTTAAAATTGTATTTCTCTTGATGCTTGTACTTTTTAAACATTTTTATTTATTTATTTATTTTTAAGTATTTAAGTACCATGATTAAAAGCATGATTATAGTTAGGTTTTAGTCATAAACATAAATGCTTGTACTTTGCCTTGATCACAGGAGATATGCACAATTCGTTCAGTCATCTTTTCCTTGCCCTTACTCTTGCTTCCACTGTTTACTAAAGAAGTATAGTCTACTCTGCATGTTTATTGTGCATTTAGTGAACCTCTGTTTAACTAAGTTTCTGAATGAGGTTTGTAAATTTAATGTAATGTAATGTAATGTTTATAGCAACATCTATTACAGTGGTTCAATCACAAACAACACACAAACATTTCTGAATAGTAGAATGTAAAAGTAAATTATGGTGAATTTATACAAAGGAATACTATACAGTATTGAAAATAGGTGAAGTATACCTACCTAGCAAATTGATCAACCTCAAAGTTATAAAATAAGCCAGAAATGAGAGAATACATATGGTATTAACCATTTACATAAGGTAGAAACACAGAATATTATATATGTCTTGATAGAGTGATGGTACATAACAGTAGAACAAATAATAATCAAAAGGATCATGTTGTGAAGTTTGTTTGGATTTGGGCATTGCATTTTTGTACCTTACCATTGGTTACCTGGAGTTCAATGATTTTAATCAGACAATAAAATGGTCAAAGCATTTTTTCTGCATGTGGTCATCCTGTATTTGATTCTAGATGTCACATATGATTTCCCAATCACAAGAATAATCCCTGCGCTGAGAGCCAGAAGTAAGCCTGAGAACAGTGAGCATGTCGCTAAATCCATCAGTAAATACTGTTACACCCCACTCAGGAAGGGCACACACATCAGAAAAGTGTTGCACTCCTGAAAAAAAATTATTTGCCAAAAAGGCCCGCTTAGAGCAGTCAAAATCAGTTGACCCTTTGTGTGGAGTGTTTGGCCATAATTCTAAAACGTGGTTGTAACTATCTCTCTCTTTATTTTTGACCATTATTAGAAATCAGGCCTCAGTAATTCTTTCTAACAAAGGAGGACAGTACAAATCCTGCCAAAAGTCTCCCACTGACCAGCTCTTGTGATCTCTGCTACCTTGGCGCCAAGATCATGTTTTTCCCAAAACTTAGCTCATAGTAAAGCAATTTTCAGTTTTCCCCAAAACTCTAAAACATTTCTCTCTCTTCCCACTTCCCTGAAAATTACCTGTTTTCTCCTGCTTACCCAAAACAAAGCAAACCCACAACAAAACTTCCTTTCAACTTTAGTATCGCTTCTTTAATATGCAAATTTTAGCCATGGTCTTTCATTCTGTTTCCCTAACCATTTTCCCACTTTCTTTGATGTCAAAAATTACACCCCTCATTACAAAGCTCAACCCTTAAAAGCTACCCAGCTCAAAAAATAAATTTGTCTTCGTCTTTCTAGATGCAAGTCCCCATGCATTCTGTGTGGTCTCATTCATTTCATATTTCATAATTCATTATTCCATATTCGCCTCTTCGTGCTTCCGCTTGACTCTCAGTCGGAAAATGAACTCACTAAGATTATGCTTAGGAACTTTTTATCTCATCAGGATAAAACAGTCTGCAGCAAAATACTTAAAAACTATTACTTTAGCTGTGCAAGCAATATTTTCTCAATAAAGATTAATAATCAAAAAAATATGAATGATAATCACAAGGAATATATCAGAGTTTATCCCCAAAGTGCTATCCTAACCTCTTCTTTGATGATTTTCATGTATATTCATGCCAATGAAAGTTTATAGGAAAAAATCTTTACTTTTTATTATAAACTGGAACTTAATTTATCTATCATTTTTTTCTATACCCACTCATACTCAGGACTTACCTCTGATTTTGTGTTCAGGAACCACTCTTGATGGGCTTGGGGATTCATATAGGGTACTGGGGAATCAAACTCATGTTGGCCCAAAACAAGGCAAGTGACCTACTTGTACTATTTCTCTGATAGTTATTTTTTATAATTATTTTATTTAAGCACCTTGGATACAAAATTATTCATAAATTAGTTTCAGTTATAGAATGTATGCCACCCTTCACCAATGCACATATCCTGTCCCCAATCCAA
The DNA here is from genome assembly GCF_024139225.1 of Suncus etruscus. Lineage (NCBI taxonomy): Eukaryota > Metazoa > Chordata > Mammalia > Eulipotyphla > Soricidae > Suncus > Suncus etruscus. Next base: position 87,003,815 of record NC_064849.1, read on the forward strand.
TGTCCCCAGTTTATCTTCCCCCTCCACCAGGCCTGCCTTGAGGTGGGGGGGCAGGTAGGTATTTTACTTCTCTCTCTCTTTCTCTCTCTCTCTTTCTCTCATACTCTCTCCTCTCTCTCAAAAATGATGATATCTCAAATTTTACTCCTAGATAGCACATTTTAGTTGTCTTCTTATTTTATTTTCTGTGCTGCTTGGTTTCATACTTGATTTGTGCTTCTCAATAAGCTATCTTTCTTAGGTCCAGAATTGAGTTTTTTAATAACTCCCAGCCAGGCTTTTATATTCCTGATCTTCATCCTAGAGTTGTAGCTAAAATATGTGTGTTCTGCATCTTGTGACCACTATTCCTGAAGTTTGCTATGACACTGACATACCTAAATTAAAAGTGTTTGGATTTCTAAATTTACCTCAGATTGTTGAGCTTTTACTCCCATTTCAGCAAAGGATGTGCTTTGTGACTGACATTGATCCTCATTAAAAATCTCAGGTCTGAAGAATCTCCTTAATGATCTGGAGTGACATATTTATGTACAGAAACATTTGCTGACCTGGAAGGAAAGCTGCTAAATCCAGAAGCAAAAGAACCGTGGAGTGATAATTCTAAAAACCTGCTTAAGGCACTCCCATTTCTAGTAATATGATGTGTGATATTCCTTGGAGTTTGCTCTTCTTTGAGGTTTTGGGATGGTGAGGTGTGCATCCTTGCTTTCAAGAATTAACTCTGACAGTGGTAAAAGAAAAAAAAAAACACCTTTAGTATTCTCATGAGCAAGATTGGACAGGGTTTATTTGCTTTGAAAAAGAAAAACTCTATCATTCCAACCCAATCTCCGAAGCCTCTATCAACTAAGGTGGTACATTTTTAAGAATACCAGAAATAAAAAAATTTAATCAAAACAAATGTAACAGGTATAAGCTTTCAGAGAAAGGAGAGAGAGAGATAAAGAGATAGAGATAGAGAGATTAGAAAAGATGATCCTGGGGCCTGGAGAGATAGAATAATGGTAGGGCATTTGCCTTGCATGTGACTGACTCAGGATGGACATGGGTTCAATGCCCTGAATTCCATATGGTCCCAGAGCCTGCCAGGAGCGAGTTTTGAGCATTGAGCCAATAGTAACTCCTGAGGGTCACTGGGTGTGGCTCAAAAACAAAACAAAATAAAAAAAACAAAAGAAGTGAAGATCCATCAGGCAAAGAATCAAGGAGAAAAAGAAAGCTCAAGATGTACTTATCATGCTTAAATAAAGATATTATTTAAAAAAATATAGTAACAAATTTTGAAATGATAAAAAATGATGTATCCCACTAAAGAGGAAGACATAGAAAAGACACATCCCTAAGACATCAAGCCACTGAAAGGCTGGCTCACATACCCTCTCCAGCAGGCCAGGCAAAGATTTTTAGCCTGATAACAAGCTAAGAATATCCCTGCTGTGAGTTGTCACTGTTTCCTGATACATGCCTGATGACATCTGTTACCCAGCATGGCTGCTGAAGGGGGCTCTCTGCAGTGGAAAATTGTCCAGATGTACCTCCTCTTGATGGTGGATCTGTGTTTGTTTTGTTCCTTATCTCATATTAAAAATTTCTCAATAATTTCTTAGTCAAGGAATAAATAGCTGGTATTTACAAGGAATAAATACCAATATCTACTTAAAATATCAAGATCAGCCAGCCAACCTTGTGATGACAAGGCAGTAATTATCACCTGGGAAAGAAAGAAAAGGGACTCTCATCCATCTACTTGTGCCATAGCTTTTTTTGTGGGGGCTCCATATAAAGTAATCCACTCTAGGGTCTGGAGCAGGGTAGCTGAGAAAAATGAATAATTTAAGCCAAGCACAAGGATGAAAAACAGGATCAGAAGGCTTCTAACCTCATGGTGTGGAGCCCACCAAACCAACAACTTTAATTCCCATTGAACCCACCACCAGGCCAGGGGAGGGTCCAGTAACAAAGTACCTATTAGAAGCTGATGCAATCTAGGTGGGTTTTTACATTTCAAAAGCATTGGGTGAAGGGCAGAGGAAATGAGGGTCTTTGTTTTGGAATAAAATAATAGCTTTCAATCAAGAGTGTTAGCATTCAGACTGTAGTCTCTTAAGACAAATAAGATATACAAGTTTTTTTTTTTTCCGATTTTCTATGTAGATATTGGTTGGAAAGTAAGACATCAATGCAAGATAAGACAGTTGGATCTGAAGACCTTAACATTAGCATCATCAAAACTACGTTAATCACAGAAAAGAGAAAAAATAGCATAGTGCAATGCTTCTTTCTCATCTCCCCAGATGTCCAGAATTCAGGACAGAATAACTATACAAGTTTTCATAAAATAATGTTTTTTGATGTCTGCAGCTTAAAAGTCTGTTTATTTTCTCTTTGCAAATGTATAAGCAACACATAACTTGCTACTGTTATTTCTATGATAAAATAATGTAAGATATGTGCAAATATGTCATTGTAAGTAATAATTAAATTTCTTTGCACTGGATTTTGTTTTAAAAGCGTCAATATTTTAAAAAAGAACAGCATTATGCAATATCTATTAGTATCATACTGAATATTTAGCTATTAATCTTTAGCATACATCTTACTGTGCTTCAAAGAATATTTATAAAATTATACAAAGATTTTCATTTTATTCTTTAGCAAATGGAATTGGATAAAAATTGGAGAATGAAAGACATTTCTTAAATACTGCGATCTATGATTTTTTGGTAACTTCCATAACTATTTTTGTAACCCCCTATCTATTTTTCCTTTTTGTTTAAATAATATTTTATTCACTCAAATTTTATTATATTCTTGTTGAGATTTAAGAGAATAAAGTCACTTTGAACATTCAGGAATCTAAAAAATAAACGATATTTCTCTTTTACCTGTGATATTGTTGTAGTTAGTCTCTGCTATTTTAGCTGGATTGTCGTTATGAATTTGCTTTTAACTATTTTTTCAACTATTTTTAATTAAAACATTTGCTGATTTTGATCCTGCTCAGGTGCTCAGAAGAAGTGATTCTATGTGGTGATGGGAATAAACCCTAGTGTTTGGCATGCAAAACATGTCATTAACATATTATTAAAGTACTTTTAGATACATTTTTAATTGAATCACCATTAGCTGTACAGTTACAAAGTTGTTCATGATTGAGATTTAGTCATAAAATGTCAAATGTCCATCTCAGTTTTCTTTTTTTTTTCTTTTTTCTTTTTTTTTTTTTTTGGTTTTTGGGCCACACCCGGCAGTGCTCAGGTGTTACTCCTGGCTGTCTGCTCAGAAATAGCTCCTGGCAGGCACGGGGGACCACCTGGAACACCGGGATTCGAACCAACCACCTTTGGTCCCGGATCGGCTGCTTGCAAGGTAAACTCCGCTGTGCTATCTTTCCGGGACCATCATCTCAGTTTTCTTAACTGAAAATCTCTTTTTTAATATATTACCACTGGTAGATACATTTCCAAAATTCTGATCAAATATTCTACTCTTAAGTCCTACCTTTGTACAGATTTTATTTGGAGTATGTTTGGAATCATCAAATGAGATTGTCTCTTCTAGCAAATAGTTCTAGAAATCTCCTGTGTTCATGTCAAGCCTAGAGCAGAAGGATTCCAATTCGTCAACCTAAAGTTAAGTTTTCATTTAAGGCTAACAAGGAGAAGTTCCATGGAAGGGATAAACTTCTATACCAACAATAATGATGCAGACCCAAAGCACTATAAACCATTATATACCACCCTAAATATCTAGCCATGAAAAGACATGATGAAACACCCTCAACTTGAAGTTCAAGATTTCCTGCTTTTAGCCATATATAAACTTGCTTATGACTCCTGGGCGGGGTCACCTCTCTGGAAGTTGTCTCTAATCAATCAGTTTGTAGTTTGTTGATAGATGTAATAAAGCTTTGCTTTGATTTCAATTGTGTGCTCTTGATCTTTGACTCTGGACCCTAACACACTAAAGAAAAATAGTACATGTGGGACCGGGTTGTGGTGCTAGAGGTAAGGTGTCTGCCTTGCAAGCGCTAGTATAGGATGGACCGCGGTTCGATCCCCCAGCGTCCCATATGGTCCCCCCCGCCCCAAGCCAGGGGCGATTTCTGAGCGCATAGCCAGGAGTAACCCTTGAGCGTCAAATGGGTGTGGCCCAAAAACCAAAAAAAAAAAAAAAAAAAAAAAAAAGAAAAGTAGTACATATGACTATGTAGTGAGAAAGCTCACCACTCAGACCACCACTTAAACTTGACAGATGTTCCATTGGACCTACTTCTGAAAAAATAGTATTTTAATTTTTCTAGGAATTGATGTTTTGTGCAATTCAGAATAACTCAGAATAAAAACAAAGTTGTTCTTTAAAATACCATATGGGATTTCAGGGGATCTAAGCGTGGTCAGGTCAGTAGCGTGCAAGGCAAACGCCCTATCACTGCACCACTGCTTCGACCCCAATCATTTAACCTTTAAAGATGCAAAGATTATTTCTCTCCTCTCTTTACACCAACTATAAATTCCTTTTCTGGTTCTTTGGTCCATATGTAAGGATTCTTTCCTCTTTATTTTTTACTTTAGCTTGCTAACTTTAGCAACTTCAAACCATATTTAGATTTTCTTAGTTTCTTGAAGGACTGTAAACTTCATAAACATTTACTCTTTTTATTGTTCAAGATCCCTTTCTTCTTCCTAAAATCCCTCTTTACCCAATACTTTGTTTTTATTTACTGCAGCCTGTCAGAACCATTGTTATAGCCTCTTTGCCCATAGCACACAAGTTCCAGAAATGACAAGTTGCATTGCAATTTGCATGCACTGCCTTCAAGATTCCTTATAAACATGACAGCTTCCCCAGCTGCTGTCATAAGTACTATATTAATATTTCTTCTCTTGCACTTCACAATGAATGAAAAAAGAATTGCCCATAATGTAGGGATCAGCACAATGTTTATATCCTATGGTTAAACAATGCAAATTACCAAGAGCCCTAGTTAAACAATTAATTAGGTCCTGAGCATATTATTCCATAATGGTTAGCTTTACCATCTGTTTCTCCAGACCACAAAATAACTCAAAAATATAACAAGTTATTTTTATTCAGGTTGCACAGTTATTCCATCAGAACAATTATGCCTTTTAAAGCTAGATTTTATGTAACTATTTTGTCCCCCCCCCCCACATTCTATTTAGAAATTTATAGGCCTTGAATGTGTAATACATGGTGGTTTTTATATGGTTTCTTTAACAACAGCTTGAAGTAAAAAGTATAGAAGTCCCTTTAGAATCTATCTACAGAGGAATCTGTTAATATATGACTTATCTGATTCTGATTTTAATTTTCATAGCTATAATTGTATGAGTCTGGAAATACATACTTTATAAAGAGCAAATTAAGAAAACAAACAATCAATCCTATAGGATTATGTTGAACACTAAGTCACTCAGGAATGATGTTAATAGTTGGAGGGAGTATACTATTATACATCATAATGCACTTGAGGAAGCCTGTGACTAATTAAGGTATCTACAATTTTACAGAATTAGGAATATTGGCTGAAACGGCATCTGTCCAAGAAAGTCTTTGGGACTTGGGGAAAAAAACCTCCAAGGGCTTGTAAAATTATGTGTGCTTGACCTTCAAACTTCAAAATAATATAACGCTTTATTATCAACCAGTTATTAAGTTAAAGAAAGGTAATCAGGTGAAATTAATTTGTACATTTTAACTTTTTGCACATTTTGCAAAAAAATTTCTCTAACTTTCCTTACGTAAATTATGTGATTTAAATTTCAGGGGAATTAGATATACCTATTTTTATATAATTTTTTATGTTTTATTATCTTTTTTTGGGTTTCTTTTTTTTGGGGGGCACCCATTTGATGCTCAAGGGTGACTCCTGGCTAAGCACTCAGAAATCGCCCCTGCCTTGGGGGGATCATATGGGATGCTGGAGGATCAAACTGCGGTCCTTCCTTGGCTAGCGCTTGCAAGGCAGACACCTTACCTCTAGCGCCACCTCACCGACCCCATGTTTTATTATCTTAAATGTGTTTCTTCTTCTTGGTTATGAACTAAATGTAGGAAATTAGAGCATCATTAGTAATTGATACTTGTACAGAAGATGTTGGATACATTTTGTTAAAATAAGATAGTTGGAAATTTTCACCACGTTTGGTTTTGGAAGTAAGTTAATTTAGGAAGGACAATTTTGGGTTGCTTTTCTTTCATAAAAAGCCATATTTATGAGACCATCAAAATTAATTTATAAACTAACAACTGCCTTGGTTTTTCTGTATAGGATTTATGATTATGAAAGTCACTTAGAATTCTGTGTGAAGTTCATGCCTTCTGGCCCCAAAGTTGTTACAACATGGATATAAAATGTCAGTCTGAAAACATAATCTTGAGGAAGAAGTAATAAATGTCATAGGCATTCTGAAACATTTCATAATGTTCTAATGACATCAAAATATGTCTATATGCATATTGGTTGATTTACTTTTGAAATGCAAGACTGCTGTTGCAAAAATAAATTAAAAGCTAAATTTAATATATAAAGTCTTTAGTTGTTTATTTTTAAGTGTTTTAGGGCACACCCATTGGTGCACTGGGCTTACTCCAAGCTCTATGCTCAGGGATCACTTCTGAGAGCTTGTAAAACATGTTATGCTTAGCATTGAACCTGGGTCAGCTCTATGCTGAGCAAATACCTTACATGCTGTGCTTTTGTTCTGGCCCCCAAGTCTTTCAATGCTTTAGATTTCAATTTTATACCTCTTCCAAATATATTAGCATACAGCACATATCAACCTAATGCCATTGTTGCCATTTCAATTCCCTAAATCTAGTACAATTAGTTTTCTTAGTTTTATTCTTTTGAAAATGACATTGTGGTAGTTCTATTTGCCGTTGTTCTGTACAAGCTTTTGACAATAAAAGTTAGGGGGAAAATAAATTGATCCTTCTCTCCCTTAAAGTATGATTGGTTAGTGTTTCTCAAGGTGCAAAGTTAGGAAACATTTTTGCACACTACTCTCTTCCTTGTGACTATTTTAGTACAAATATTTTATGCTAATGAAGCAGATTCTCTCTTAGAATTATATAGACTGTTAAGACATGGTCATTATTAGTTTTGCCGATTCACTGTTTATTTCTGACACTTGAAAAGCACCTTTGATTTAAGATTGTACCTCCAGGGGCTGGAGAGATAACATGGATGTAGTGTATTTGCTTTGCATGCAGAAGGACAGTGGTTCGAATCCAGGCATCCTATATGGTCCCCCGAGCCTGCCAGAGCGATTTCTAAGCATAGAGCCAGGGGTAACTCCTGAGTGCTGCTGGGTGTGACCCAAAAACAAAACAAAACAAAACAAAAAAACCCAAAACAACAAAAAAAGGATTGTATCTCCAAACCACCATTTTTCTTGAGTCTTGTTTCTAGTATTCTCAACACATAGCTGTTCAGTTTTCACATTGTTAACTTTCTCAAAATAAAATCATCAGAAAAACTAAAAACTACTGAGCAGTGTTAACATCTTATATTTCAGAGTACCCTACTAAGAAGTGCTCTTTACATCCAGGAATTGATTCTGGCTAGCCATTTGGATGCTTGAATCTGAACATACAATTCTGCTCAGGTTCTGGGGAACCACTGGGTTCTTTTCTGAGTGCTGGTGGACAACACAGTGCAGGGAATAAAATTCATTGTCTGTACTCCAAGTCCATGAGATTCCACCTGTGGTAGATCATCTCACAGATCACTTGTTCTTGAGAAACTGGGTTCTTTGGGATTCTGTGAGTCTACACTCGATTAAAAAAAACTTCTGCAATCTTGATAGGTGACTTATTCTATCTTTACCAATATTATGTTTTCCTAGCTTTATTGATATGATTAACTTATAAATTTTATTTGGTGAGGGTGTGGGAGAATATAGACCAAACCTTGAGGTACTCAGGAGCTACCACTGGCTCTGTGTTCAAGGATGATTACTGATGGTGCTCAGAGGTCAAATCAAAGTTGTTTGCATTCAAGAGAATTACCTTAAGTCCTGTACTCAAGTTCTTATCTTCTGATTCTATGTACATTGAAGGTATGAACCTAGGCTCGGGTTGAAGTGTGGCATGGGATAGACTCTAAGTACATTGGTGGAGGGAGATTGACACTGATGATAGGATTAATGCTAAAACATTGCATGTATATACCCAATTTTGAGTAACTTTGTAAAGCACAATGATTTTAATAAAATTTACATTTTATTCATGTGAGTTTTGTTTAATTGTGTTAATTAATAAGTATTAATGTGGGGCCGGGCGGTGGTGCTAGAGGTAAGGTGCCTGCCTTGCCTGCGCTAGCCTAGGATGGACCGCGGTTCAATCCCCCGGCGTCCCATATGGTCCCCCAAGCCAGGAGCGACTTCTGAGCACATAGCCAGGAGTAACCTCTGAGCGTCAAATGGGTGTGGCCAAAAAAAACAAAAAAAAAACAAAACAAAAAAAAATAAGTGTTAATGTATTGATATAATATGCATTGATATAATATAACATAATAATTAATTAAACATTGATTCATTAATATGATTTTTGGCAAGACACTTAACTTTACATAATTCAGTTTTACCTTTTGACAATGTAATAAGTAATAATAGGTGGAGGGTAAATTATGTGTATTACATAACATTTAATTTTATATTTCTGCTTTTAGCCTATTATATCTAAATTATTTTTAAGACTAACAATAAAATGCAAGAGAAAGAGCAAGCAAGAATAATTTTTGATGCTGCTAGCTATTGTTCCTCATTTGTATTTATAGGTTAAATTTATAATTTTTGATGTCCATATTTGGCACATATAATCCTCCAGTATTCCAGAAAATTCTATACACAAGCATCTTTCTGTAAAGTTGCAAAAGCTTCTCAATTTAGTATACCCACATCAATATGTTCTTTATTCTAATCCACATGTAAGACTGTCAGTTTTTAAACTATTTTATATTACATTTTTCTTTCACAGATTGATTCTCTTTGGTTAGCTGATATACTAAGCAAATGCTTCTGGAAAATGAAATCTATGTCTGGGGAAATTTTAGGTTTATTTTTCCCCTTAATTTTTTTCTTTTTCTTATCTTCAGACTCACAGATCCAAGTAATTTTAAATAAATGTAATTGTAGTTTTATGTATACATATGCATATATATTTAGTTTTTAAGATAGAAGTGCTTACTTTTAATATTACGTTATCAAAACAGAAACTTTCCTATTAGAAATTCTGCTGACAGTTGTGTACTTAAGAAGTATCTTTGTCTTATAAAATGCAAATTATTTTGTTTGGTTTTTGGTTTTTGGGTCACACCGGGCGGTGCTCAGGGGTTACTCCTGGCTATGTGCTCAGAAATAGCTCCTGGCAGGCACAGGGGAACATATGGGACACCGGGATTCGAACCAACCACCTAAGGTCCTGGATTGGCTGCTTGCAAGGCAAACGCCCTGTGCTATCTCTCCACCCCCCTCAAAATGCAAATAGTTTTAAGAATAAAATATGCTTAAAGGCTATTAATGAACTTATTAATAAAATAGGAATGATTATATTTCAATTTATGTTATTGACATACTTAATGCTGAGTGAATAATCCTCTGAATAAATACTATGCAGCATTGGCATAGAATTTGGGGATTCCTTGAAAGTGGTTTTCAGGGGGAGACTGGAGACCTCATCAATAAATCTCAACCAAACTGTCTGACATTTCAATGCAAGGGGCTTAGGACATTTTCCTACTCATGGCCTTTGGTTCTGGTGTTCCCTGGGCTGCCTCAATGAGCGGGGCTGAAATACTGAGCCATAATAATGCTCCGGGGAACCATGCAGTACCACAGACTGTCTCCAGGTTGCATGAATGCAACACTCACAAAGCCATGCTATCTCTTGTACCCTGCATATGTTATGTTTAATTATTATTTCATCTGCATATTTCATACTTGGGGTTTTGGAGTCTCAAGTTATTTCTGTTTCTGTGCAAGTTACTTAAATCACATTATAAAATGTATTGTCATTTTGGCCAACTTTCTCGTTTATTTAATTACTGCTGAGCATATACTTCCTAGCTGCCTAAGCTTCATGATAGACGGTATTTACTAGATGATAACGGTGAGCAAAACATAACTAACTTTCTGTCATGTAGTTTAAAAAGAAGAAGGTTATTGATGTTTTGTTCTGAAAGAAAATCCTTGTTTTCTTCTCTGTTTTTATAATGTTTTCCATAGAAATTTAAAATAGTGCATGCATGCACCAAATATTTTTTCTGATGTCTTTTTCGTTAATAAATAATTATGGAGCAGAGGAAAAGGGGGGGGGAGAAAGAGAGAGAGAGAGAGAGAGAGAGAGAGAGAGAGAGAGAGAGAGAGAGAGAGAGAGAGAGAGAGAGAGAGAGAGAGAGAGTACACAAGACTTGCTTTGCATTTGTTTGACAGGGTTTGATCTCAGGCACCATCTATGTTCACGTAAGCCCTCCAAGGAGTGTTCCCTAAGCACAGAAGTAGGAGTTGGTTCTGAGCACATGGTGAGGAGTAAACCCTGAGCACATCTGAATTTAGACCACTCTTCCCAAAATATGAAAATATTTTTAATTATGCATTTTTATTTAGCAATTATATTCAAGTCTTGCTACTGTTTTTGTTTGTTATTTTTGTCATTTGGGCCATACCTAGTGATACTCAGGGTTTGTTCCTGGCTCTATCTCATGAATCACTCCTCATGGGTTTAGGGGATGATAGGGGATATCTGGTATTGAAACCAGATCAGCCACATGCAAGGCAAATATTCAACTTGCTGTGCTATCACTCTGGCCTTCTGCAACATTTTTAAAAAAGTCAAGTTTATTGAGACAATTTATCAAATTAACCTTTAATTTTTGATGTATACTCTTCGGAGTTTCCACATCTAATTGTAGTTGTATAGTTATATCAACCTCAAGCTTATTTAATCAGCTGAACATGCTACTTTGAACTCCTTTGAAAATAAATATTTCACAAAGGATTAAAAAGCTCACCTCTCTCCTTTTCCTATTATTTACCTCTTTCAAATATACTATATAAATAAATTTATTTAGAATAATGATTTTATGTATTTGATTTTTTTCTACCAGCACAGTGCCTCTGAAATTACCATATGTCTGCATTGTTTTAATGGTTCGTCTCTTATCTGCTAAGAAACATAATTAAAGCATTTGTTGAGCATCTGTATATATGTATTATCAGCAAATTCAAAGGTTTGGGAGTCAAAATAACTTTCTGGTTAGAGAGAGAGATAGACACTCCTCTCCTTAGGTATAGATAGTTTATATAATATAGAAAGAAAGCTATACATATTGGTTTTTGTTTGTTTGTTTGTTTGATTGATTTTTGAACCACATCCAGTGATGCTCAGGGGTTACTCCTGGCTATGAGCTCAGAAATCGCTCCTGGCTTGGGGGACAATACGGGATGTTGGGGATTGAACTGAGGTTCATCCTGGGTCATCAGCATGCAAGGCAAACATCCTACTGCTGCACTACTGCTCTGGCCCCCTGGTTAATTTTTATATAAAAATAAACAAAAAAATTAATCAGAGTCTTACCTCCTCCATTTGATTCTAAGACAAAGGATCATCCAAGACATAAATGTCAAGTAAATGGAGACCATAGTTAGAACTTAGAGCCTATCCCAATGATTTGAATCAACCATTCCTAATCTATTCACCCTACTTTATCTTGCCTTCCTGTGGGAATTCTAAACATTTCCATGGATCCTGTCACCTTCCTACTCCAAGTACTTTTCTCCTTGTCTTCGTGAGATGTACCATGCCACAGGTTGCTGAGCCTTGTGAGTTTAACAAAACTTTCTTTTCTCTGTCTTTTATGTCTTCCACCTCTGACCGTTTTGATGGTGTTATGCAGCTCACCTTGGAGCTCACTGATTCTATTCTCGGCAGCTGTTACTCTGGTGAGGCCTTCCAGCAAATTTTTCATTTTGCCTACCAAGTGATTCATTTTATATAATTTTTTTTATCATTTCTACACTCAGATCCTTTTGAGTATTGATGTAAACTTTAACAATCTAAACTTAAAGCAGCCTAATATGCTGGCAGGCCAGGGGGCAAAGGGTGGTGGTATAGGATGCACTATGGGCCCATTGATGGAAGGAGGTTGACACTGGTGGTGGGAAGGGCCCTGACTCATTGTATATTTCAAATTCAACTATGAAGGATTCTGTTGATCATAATTGTTTCAATAAATAAAATTGAAAACAATTAAAAATTTAAAAAGACACTATTAAGAAAATGTATAGTGATCCAATAAGGAGTGATCTCCTGATCATAATTGAAGTGGTCTGAAAGCAAAACTAAAGAAATAGAAAGTTGAAAAAGAAAAAGAAAAAAGAAAATAAATTTGTAATTATATAAACCTTTTGACCAGAATTTCTAATTCTGGAGATCCATTTTTCAAAGTACTTAGATATGTACAAATTCATATTTTTAGGTAACCAATACTGGAAATACTTTGATGCTAATGACATCAAATTAATTACAACAATCATAGTGGCATTAGAAGATCTATAGAATGTAACCCTGAATTAAAAAGTGAAAAAGGAGAAAACCTCTATCTAGTATTCATCAAGCTCTGAAATCCTGTAAAGGCCTAGGAGAGAAGGTTATGAGGAGTCTATGAGGAGAGTTCCTTTAAATATGTGTGTCTTGGCACAGGAGCAACAGATGCTGTCTCTACAGTATAGTTATTGCTGTATTTCATTCCCCTGGTTGTCAAGGAAGAATTATGTGAATGGCTTATATTTGTGAGCTAGTAGAGATACTTGTAAGGGTGAATGGAGTTCAATGCCATTTCAAGATGAGCTGCAGCTAATCCATCTTCACATCATAAATTCTAGCCGCCTCCTACTGGAGCTGATTTTTCTATTCTTAAATTAAAGATGAATGAATTAGAGACTGTAGGTAATACTAAAATGCTATATGTACTGAAATGAAATTGTGATGTGTTTATCTCTTGTGGTAACAAGAAAAAGGATCAATGCAACCTTTAGAAAATAATGCTGTGTGAGTAACTGTAATATTTAGTTAAATGAAAATCACTGGCACTATTAATGTGATGAATTTAAATATCTAAGTAGTTGTCTAGGTGATAGTTTGATCGTTGTAATTTTGAATTAAAATAGTTATGTAATCATACACTAAGTTTTTTAGCGCAGAATTACCTATACCTTTAAACAGACTTGATAGTATATATCTATAGTGGAATATTCGAATATTGAATCTAAAGTCCTCATGATTGATGATGTAAAAAAACTAAGCTTGATTATTTATAAAGAGTACATTTTCATAGGTACTTCATATTAAGTATTTTGCTTTTTAATTTGGAGCCTCAAATATAATTTCTTTTTGTATTTTTTTCAAATATAATTTCTATAAAGAAAGACATTCTAAACTAGTACTTCTGATTCAAAGCAACTGGTTAGATTCTATTTCACCAGATACCTACATCTCTAGATTTTACTATAAAAATAAGAAGCAAGTTGAGCAATTTTTGCCTGGCAAAGACTAATAAAATTCATCGCATCATTATAAACTCTTCATTTAGCAAATTGTTACTATTTACCTTCAGGCTAATTAGACTTAATCTTTAAATAATCTTAATAATGTTATGTTTCATATAATTAGCCAAGGGAATCATATGCTTCTTCAAAAATATGTAAATTTATTTGACCATGCATTCAATACAACTTGATTAAGGATTTACCATTTGCCAAGTCTTGCATTATTTGCGAGGTCTAATGTTAGCTCAAAAGTAGGGGTCTCTGAATAAGGAGATTAGCCTCAAATGAAGAGAAAAACTGAATGAGTATTATAAAAGCACACTCACATCCCATGTTGTCTGCCACTGACTCATCCTTTTCAGAACAGCTCTGTTTTCTTTTACTTTCCTACATTAAATATAGAGGACCACCTTTTGCTGTGCTAGGGTTAAATAGAAAATGCCAACTAACTGGCCAAGTGTCCACATGAAAAGTTAAGCATAACAGAATGTTTGCTGTTAGTGGTGGCTCAGAATTAGAAATGTGTAGGTTTAAGTGGAAAAGTGATCAATAATTGGAAGTCAGCAAGTAGAATGCAGAACAATGGCTCATGATGGTGACAAGTTTACAATAGCCATGATGATGACTAGAATTCCAAGACCTATTTTTTTTTTAGTGATTTGAATTGGCAACCTGTAAAATTAGTAGCCAAAATGGTAGTACTGTAAGATGTTTTCCTTGCACATGACTCACCCAGCTATGATTCCAGGCATTCTGAGCACAGAAGTAGGAGTCAGCCCTGAATATTGCAGACAAACAAAACAAAACAAAAACCCCTCTAACTTCCCAATTGAATTTTGGGTACTGTTTGGTAAGAAATGTGAGAGTTTTATTGGGATAGAGTTAAGGTTATCTATAAATTAAATAATATTACAACATTGTCAGTTTGAGTTACCTATTACTGATATCTAGAAAGCTAATCTTTATACAAGAGTGTCCAAAAGAGATTATTTTGAGACCTTGGTGAATTTGACTTGGAAAGGTTTCATACACCTGTACCTCTTGGAAATAGAGCTTAATAAGAACATAAATAATAGGTTCACTACTTCAGGCATGATATCAGTTTTTATGAAGTCATATTTGTTACTTAGATAATATATCAAACAGACATACTTAGAGGGTATAATATATACATATTTGAGGATCCTGTTGTACAGAGAACCAACAATGTGTTAAACTATTTTTTTTTATTATCTGTGAGTTAAGGTATTGTTGATGATGGAACACTATGCCCACTATTTCTACACCATATCTATCACCAGTGTACCTCCCTTCCCCAAGGATCCTGATGCCATCAAGCTTATAAATGAAGTCTGTGATAGTTTGATGTTTTGGCTTTATCTGATTGTGAGATGTTTCTAAAAGGAACAATATTTATATTGGTAGAGTACATCATGCTGATGGCTCTCTTCCATGTATATGGGCATAATTCAATTTCTCAAGGCTCAAAATAGAGTAAAAATGTGCATCAAAGTTAAGCTCTTTCTCTCTGCCCAAGATGATACATTACTTTTATTCTCCTTCCCTTAATGTTCCTGGTTCCAAGACCTTTATATATGCACTAGAAGATAGAACATCAGTAGTACTGCCCTGAACTTTGAATGACACCATTCCTTCTCCTTGAGATAGTAGATTATAGGGCTTTTTAGCTTCCAATAGAGTGTGAATTAAATACTATATAATAAGTTACCTTATATATTTAAATACACATACTCAAACAATAGATATTGTTTCTGTTTTGCTGGAAAGTTGAAGAACCCTGACTAATTAAAGCCATAAGTGACTTATTTCTAGTCATTCCTATTTCAAGTAGGTCCCATTTCTTGTGTGGGATCATATCCTCAGTAAATTTAACTGCATCATCCAAGATGATATTTTTGCTCCATATTACATGAACACAGATTTCCAGTTAACAATCTGAATATAAGACATAAAATAGAGAAAAGCATTGGCATAAATCTTCAGATCTTGGACTAAGCAAAGCCTCAAATATAATACAAAAAAGCACAGAAAATAAAAATAAGTAAGGTAAGTAAAACTCAGTTATAACTCCTTCATGGTTCAAATATTCATAATTAATAAAGTAAAATACAACCTTCAAAATTGAAAACTATGCTTAAAAATCATTTATTCAAATGCTCAATAATAAATATTCAATTTATATCATTTGATCAATATAAATCAGGACTATGATGAGATACCATTATACACCACTAGACATGCTGTGATCAAAAGGCAAACAATATATTTTGGAAAGAATGTGGGAAAATTAAAAGATTCATTTTTGATGGTGGAAATATAAAGTAGTATGAACACTTTACAAAACTGTATAGAGATACTGAAAGGTTAAAAATAGAATGAAAAGTAATAAAAACGTTTCAACACCAAATTTCTACATGAAATTTATTGTAACATAATTTCTATTAGTCAAAAGTGGAATGTTCTTATAGACCCATAAACTAATGGATAAGCAAATTAAAGTGCAGCATTTCATACATCAGAATAACATTTAGCATTAAAAAGAAATACCGTGGGGCTGGAGAAATAGCATGGAGGTACAGAGTTTGCCTTACATGCAGAAGGAAGGTGGTTAGAAAACTTGCATCCCATATGGTCTTCTGAGCCCGCCAGGAGCAATTTCTGAGCTTAGAGCCAGGAGTAACCCCTGAGGGCTACCAGGTGTGACCCCAAAACAAAAATAAATAAATAAATAAATAAATAAATAAATAAATAAATAAATAAATAAATACTGTGTCATACTGAAGTTTGGATGAGTTTGCTAAGCTAGTGAAATAACACTTTCATGAAAGAATATTCTTTTCAAGGTTTTATTTACATTAAATGCCTAGAATAGGGAAGTGCATTGTAAATGACAGTACTATTTGTGGGCTTTCAGAGTCTTCAATAGAGTGTTTGCGAATAGACATATTTTGAAATAATGAAAAATGTTCTAGATTTTATAATATTTATTATAAAATTTTGTAAATGTGGTAACATTCTATTTAAAATGTCCAGTTTTCATTTATATTATAAAATAATTTATGTATAAAAATAACAACTAAAGTGAACTATCTTTGGATTGGGAGATGAACCAGTGAACTAAACATCTTCCTTTAAAGCCTAAATTCAATCCCAGGTGCCATCACATATGCAGAGTATCCAATGGTTCTTTTATGATTCCCAGAAATGCAAGGATTTTTTGACACAATTTTGACACTACTAGAGTTGTTCCAGTGTCATAAGTCTTTTGTGCATCTCAAAGTTAGCTCCATGACAAAAGAAACAAAAGTGCCAGCACTGCTGTTAAAATATGGCTGTCTCAATGTGGTTGGATGCTCATTACGAAAAGAGATTCACTAGAATTTTCTTCTCTGATGTATGTTTTCCCAGGATATTCAAAGACCAACTCAATCGCTATATTGGTTAATATTTGACTCCAGGTGTCTGCATTCTTGAAATAATCTACAAGAACTCACACAAAAATGAAGTGATAATCACTATTTTTTCTAAAGTAATTACTTAGAAGTAAAATAGAAACCATGCTATCTTTTGAGATTTAGAATATATATATAAAAACAAATTAAAAACTCTTATAGCTCAGAAGTATATTTATTTCTATATCTTTATAGTAGTACTTTTAAGTCATAATGGTCAATAAAAATCATTCTTGTTTGATATGACTTGAAGAATAGTGTTGTAAAAATTCAGAACAACAAAGCATTCTTTCATCTTTTTCCATCCAGGATTAATTTGACTGTAGAGTTTCTTAGATCTCTTTTAATTTTCATAAAAATATAAAATAAACAAATATGGCAAGTTTTGGCAAATATATGACAGTTAGAGGAATCAGAGGGATAGATACTACAGAAGTTAAGACATTTTCCTTGCTTCTGGCCAACCCAAGTTTGATACCCAGCTCCATAGAGGGTCTCCACAAATATTTTCAAGGAAGCTCCTTGAAAGATTCAAGAATGAAGCTCCTGATAAATCTAGGTGTGACAGAAACAACTCAAACACAGAAATACTAAATATTAGAGATAAGATGGAGTAATATATTTAGCATTTTATCTTTGCTCTAAATTATTATCCCTTTACAAGATATTTAATTGAAAAACTAAACAATTAACTCAAAATCCTTATATTGGTAAATCACATGAAAAATTCTCTTTATAAATAGACAGAAAGAAGTTCAATAATGGCACTATTCTCTGATCTTCTTACTGTTTTGTATATTGCCACACTAACATACAAAATATATTGTTAATGTGTGTATTCAATGTCTATGTGTCACACAGAGTTTAGGAAGATCATGACCTACAGAGCGAAGAACAAAGAAGTCATTTTCCATGACCAGAAAGATAGTCAATGGGCAGAATGTTTGCCTTACACAAGGCTGACCCAGAATTATTATCAGGCATCCCATATGGTCCCTAGATTGCACAGGTGTAATTTTTTTTAGAAAAGAGCCAAAAATAAGTCCTGGGTATCACCACCTGTGGCACATAAAAATAAAAATAAATAACTTGTCATTTCACTATTATTTATGAATTTGGAATATCCAGCATTTATAGATATATACTTCTATTGTACATTATCACATATATGAACATACATAATAAAGACACACAAACATAATATTATCATAAAATTCTGTAAATAGTTCCATGTCCATCATTGATGGGCTGATGCTTTTTTAATAACTGATGCTTTAATATAGTTCATTTATATTCAATTCCCATACAGCACAAATTTTATATATAAAAATTTTAAGAGGGAATAAGTTAATTTACTTAATAAATTCAGAGTGTTTATAAAAATAGTATATCTACTTGGAACACAGATTCTAAAATTTTAATATCATTATTAGGCATATTCAAGTTTAAGAATTGTTAATGCCCCTAAATATTTCCCTGAATCAACAATAGGTGTGAAATTATACTTACACATGAATATGGGAAAGTACAATTTTGTCTTCAGAGAAGAACAAAAAACAACGCTTGAATGCCCCCCCCATTGGTTCATTTTTGTTTTTTACACAAATATCTCTGTATTGTTCTTGACAAAATGATTATCCCATTATGTTCCTCCAGAGTTTGGCTTATAGAAACTTCAGATACAGTAAGAAGCCAATGCTTTCATTCTTAGTTTAAAATACATCAGCACCATCCCAACTCTCTTCTTTTAGAAAACTGTGATTAGATATGCAAGATATTAGAGCTAAATACAGCACAGGTTTGTAAATCTAATGCCCACGACTTCATTTATTTTATCACTAAAGTGATTAGATTCTTTCTCATTTTTAACTTTACTATGTTCTTCAGTGGCCCATAGTTTGTCAAAATTTGCAATTCTCTTCCCTGGAAAAAACGTACATCAGTATTTACTCAAAGAACAACTGTAGCACAAAGGAAGATACCTTATTTAAAGACAAATTATTTTAAAAAGTCTCTTAATTGACCTGCATTCTATCTTCATTATTATTCCCTTAGCTGAAAATGAGAAAAGGATAGAGTTACATTCATTCGCTTAATTCTGCTAATTAACCAGCTTAAGATGGCTTGGTTTTTCAAATGCCCTCATTGACTATTTATATTTGTTTGTTTTGTTTTGTGTTTCTCAGGGAGCACACCCAACATCATTTGTCTTTCTAAGAGAATATTTTTCATTTCATTTCTGTAGCATAGTTCTAATTTTGGTGTCATGGTTTAATCATTGATTGTATTGTTCAAATCCAACCAAAATGACTTTCCAGATGTTGATTCACCAACCCATTCAACACTGAGATCCCTTGAATGGTGTTAAGCATAGGCAACACCATACTATCTTCCTGTCCAACTGGAATACAAGAACACTTGTTGAAAGTTCAAATCTGGCATTTCTTCTCACAAGTAGGCCAGGCATCTGACCTACCATTTGACTAAATAAGTAGAGGCTGAAATTCACACTTCCTTTGACTAGCCATCTATTGATAAGCCCAAAATGTTATTGTTTGGTATCACATTATATAACATGACATTACTTTACAAATTCACAGGAAGATAGGTCAGAACCAATATGAAATCCCAAATTTTGCATAATGAGAGCAAAAAATATTAGCCTATGTAAGAATTAATCGTTAACCAAGAGGAGAAATGTAAGATAACAGTAGAATATAGTGATTTCTTTTCACAGAGCACAGAGCTCTTTTTTTAATATAATTTTTATTTTAATTATAGTGGCTTACATATCATTCACAGTAATATTCCAGATACATATTTACATTGAATCAGGGGACTTCCCACCACCGAATTGTCCTCCCACAACCGCTCCCATCCTGCCTCCCATATCCTCCACTCTCCCCCCAAGGGGCTGCTAGAACGCGTGGTCCCTTCTGTGTCTAGTTAATTACGTAGTGGTCTTATAACTGTTTGGTCTTGGTGTCTCCATTACTGCCCCCTCTAGTTGGGAGGTGGAACTAGAAAGATCAAGTTATGTGGTTTTGTTTGAGGAAGAGAAAGGTAATATAATGGGGTAAAAATCGACTACGCCGACTATGAGCAGTCATTCTAGAGGCTCTCATCCTTGGTTTGAGGGATGATTGGGGAAAAGAAGAAGGTGAAACACCACAGCAGTTCAAAAAGAGGAATTAAATAAGATACCCAGTGAGCACTGCAGCCATAAAAATATGCACCACATAGTTCCCATGGTCTTGAGACAGGAAATATGACAAGGCACAAGGACGAAGAAGATAAAAGAAGAAAGAAAAAGTAAATATAGAATTAGAAAATGGACAACTACTTCAATATCTACCCCAAGACAAAGAAATCTATCAAAACTAGATTAAAAAATAATAAAAAATAAAAAATTTTAAAAAAGGATTATTTAGTGTTTTTTTGTCTCTCCCCTCACCCTCACATAGGCACAGTAAATGTTGGGGTCATCCGAAACGGGAATCCCCTTGGCCTAAGAAATACAGGGTTTCCTTACAATTTGAATATATTGTGATGGGATTATCTATAGACTCCTTTCACGTTCATTTGGTGTTTTTGTGCCTTATAGAAGACTTCTGCTCCGATCTGGATGATAAAGACAGACCTCTAAATCTAGAGGTCTCAGTCTGTTCACAAGTCAAGGAGTGGAACTTATGATGAAGACTTTCTTTGTGATTTTAGAAGTTATGTTTCCTCGATGTCATTTTAATCTGTCTTCTGTGGTTAGTGGTCTTGGCCCTAGCGCTGAAACTCAGATGAGGCAATTGCAACTGAACGGGTCTTCTGGAAACATAACGAAAGACGATATCCCAGGCTCCATCCGAGCACAGAGCTCTTTTAAAATATTCTGTGATAGGATCATCTTGTTCAAATGAGGTAGTTCTAGTTGAGCTTCTGAGGGGGTTCTAGATTAAACTGACTATCCAAAAGACCAAATTATGATTGGAAACTTGAAAATTTCCCCAAATTTCCCTAGCCCCTTTCTCTTCAGAAGAGGCTGAAAGACATTCATGATTCTTCATGTACACCACTAAATTCAGGAAGTTTCAATAAGTCAATAATGGGGCTTGAGAATAGAATATTTGCCTCATGCATGAACTACTACTACCTCCCCAGCCCATTTAAGTGGGATTCCTGGATCTACCGGAGTGAACCTCGAGGTCTGGGTCTCAATTCAATTTACAAGTCCTAATTTCTCTCAGCCAGGTGTGTGATTTTTAGGTCCATTGTAGAGGCAATAATAAAGATAAAGGTTGGGGGAAATATTGAAAACAGAACGTTTTATTTTACATTCCAGTTGGATAAGTTTTAGGAAGTCTCAGGGTAAATGAACTTGAAGGTTGGGGGACAGAACAGCCTTGGAGCAAGCATGGTAACTTCATAAACCTCTTCTCTGTTTCTATTTTTTTCTTCCAGATATGCTCGTTCTACTTTTGCACTACCCTTTTATAATGAATAATAAATTAAATAAGAGTTCTCTTAGTTTTACAAGAGACTCCAGCAAAATAGCAAACTTGCAGAGGGCTTCATTAAACCCTCAAGTATCCATTCCAGTTGGAAAGAAGATGACCTGTTTTCACTACTGGTGTCTAAAACTTGTGTGGCCAATGTGTCTGTGGAGAGTTGTGGGTCTGACATGAGCGGTAATATCTGATGTTGTCTCCTGGAAGATGGTCAGGATTGAGTTGAATTTAGTGCTCCAGCGATTTAATTGGCAAGTGGTTTGTTTGAGGAGATGCGTCCACATAAGAGGCTCAGAACCTTTTACAGTCAAGAAAATATTTCTGTGTGATCAATTTCACTAGTACAACTGATTTGAAAACTTTCCTTCTGCTCACAGGATTTTTAGAGATTAGTAAAGAGATTCTAGGTATCATATTGCCTGGTATCTAAGACAGATTTTTGATGATGGAATTTTGTTCTGTCTTTAGCAAAACTTCTTGTAAATATAAATGGCAAGATGCAATAGAGAACAGCTTTACCACAGAGCACTCGTGCTTTATACCATCTCTAAATCAGAAAGAAATAATTGACTCAACCACTTGAAGTTCTTCTTTCAATGCTTTCTTTAAATAACTACGTGTTTTTTCTTTTTTATCACTGTTGCTCTTCCTTGTCTCGTTTTGTTTCGATGAAAGGCATCATTAGATCATTTTTCTTCAATCCATGCTTATTAGTAGATATTAAATTAAAACTCATCACCTTCAAAGGATTATTAGTAATGTGAATAAATAAAATTTTTAAATTTGATATTTTTAGAAATTCAGAGATAAGAAGACCAAGTATGCTTAACCACACAGTATTATTAAATGGGGATGCTTTTCTTTCCTAATGAAATCCCATAACTTAGAATTATTTGCTATAAAGGTGACAACTTGGTAATAAAGCATTACTTTTGTCCAAGATTAAAAATACCTTCAAGGTTATAAAATCAATACAACCAGCAAACATTCATTATTTTCCTTAAATTTATGGCAAGCAGCCAGAAGAATACAAAACAATGCAAAAAGAAATAAAAAACATATATTTAGTTCCTGTTACCAAAGTAGACATTGATTCACTGCCTCTGATTATTTAGGATATTTTTCTAATAAAATATTATATATATATATATATATATATATATATATATATGAAATTAGAAATTTTCTCCAAAGAAAACTTTACTCTAAAGAGCTGTTGAAAAACCAATCCTGTTATTTGGATTCCTGCCTTCTGGTCTCTGACTTTGCCAGGGAACTTAGTTGACTGTATTCACTCATTTTTTGCACCCACCCAATTTCCCTTCCAGTAAACAACCACCTTTAATATCACAGGGTTATATTTGTTGTTTTTTGTCAGTTCATTTGTTTTGGGTTTATATATACAGCATATACATAAAACATAGAAGTAAAACATTTGTCTTTATTTTACACAATACAATTACATCAATCTCAATCCTTGAGGTTCCAAATAACATTTCATTTTTACACTCCAGAATACTACCCCACTGAGTATAAATTCTATAGATTCCTATCAAAATTTTGATTTATTATTTGGTAGGTGGTGTGCAAACAATTTAACATATCTGAAACTCAGCATTTTACTTTTCTGTGTGCTTACTCACTTCTGTCATTGATTTTTGATAATTTTAGATAAGTTCCTAGACTCTTCCTTTAGAAGATAATGGATTATTTGGAAACAAAATACCCATCTATTTTCATTGGCAAATATGACAACTATTTTACAAATGTTTGACTATTGATTTCACTATTTTGTGTTTTTTATTTTAGGCCATACCTGACTCTTTTCCAGACCTTCTACTGACTCTATTCTTATGGAATTGCTCCTCATTCGGATTGGGAAGTCTGTAGGTCCAGAATCAAGCCTAGTCCTTGTATAAGGACTATTGTCTTATAGCTGGACTATCCTTCAGGCCCAGTTTTACCAATTTGATTATTTGCTAATTTGATTTTTGGGTTTGGGACCATGCCGCAATGCTAAGGGCAACTTCCTTTTTTTAAAAAAATTGCTATTTATACACCATGATTATAAGGTAGTTCATAATACAGGTGTTCTTTTTAGTAGTTGCAAAGTTGTTCATGATTGGATTTCAGGAATACAATGTCCAACACCCTTCACCAGGATACATTTCCCATTACCAATGTCGTTCCTCCACACCCCGTTTCTCTCTAGCCCTCCACCATGCCTGTCTCAATGGCAGACAATTTTCTTCTCTCTCTCTCTCTCTCTCTCTCTCTCTCTCTCTCTCTCTCTCTCTCTCTCTCTCTCTCTCTCTCTCCTCTCTCTTTCTCTCTGCCTTTTTATTCCTTTAGACATTGTGGTTTGAAATATTATTATTTAAGGCCTATGTTTACCACTTTATCTCCTTTCACCACCCAGTTCTTGTCCAGATTCATCATTTCCATCATCATCTGCATTCAGGAATCAGTCCTAGAGGTGCTTAGTGGACCATATGGGATGCCATAATTGAACCCAAATCAGCCACATGCAATGAATGCTCCCTGCCCATTGATTATCTCACCAACCCTCAGTTTCACTAATTTTATAAACTGCTTCTTCCCCTTCATATGATTTTTTAATATAAGAACTAAGTTTAAATTAACATGCTTTGTTCTCAGCAAATTACTCATACTCCTTATATTTTTACTCAACAAAATGCTTTAAAGTTTTACTTTACTGCTGTAGATGTGCCAATTTCATTGTTTGCTCTGCTCAATGTTCCACATTCTGCACTATATTTTTACTTCTCCTGTTCTGTCCATACCTGTTTCCACAAACTATAGACATTATAAGCAGCATTGGCTTCATAATGGGACTGTGCAATAATGTCCTTAAATATTCATTTTTGCTGTAAGGAATGTGGGTGGTCTCTGAAATCAAGAGCCCCTATCCCCCTAGCTGTCTTGCAGCAAAGAAAACAGATTTCTGCTCAGAGGAATTGATATCAGGACCAAATCAGATACATTTTTGGAGTAGGTTCTTAGTGAGAAACTCCTGTACCAGGACACGATGACTGCAACCTATGACACTGGAGTGAGAAAAGCAAGTCAACTCTGATTTTCTGAGACAGAATTTCAGTGCAAAAGAAGTTTTATACTTGGAGCTCTGTGATAACTTTTTACACAATAAAAAAAAAACTAAACAAAACAGAAGAAAAAACAAATGCAACTCTTACAGATGAGAATGAGCATGCCCAAAAGAAAATTCTCACATAAAGTAAATATTAATGGGATTATAAGAACAATATGTTTATTTATAGTTTGCTTATAGATATATTTTATGTCTACAATGCTTTCTGTATATTGACATAAAGATTAAAGATATCATAATTATCTAAGGTACATATCTGGTAATTAAACAGTAATTTTACCTAAAGGTGAATGGTTTTAAATTTATTGCTAAAGATTTTAACATGCTTTGCCTAGGAAATAACAGAATTAAGAAGTTTAAAAAGATCAAGAAAGATACAGAAAATCTGAGCAGTACAGTCAATTATTACTTCATGGTTCATATTTTAAGAGTTATTTTAAATATAAGCTCCAGTGGAATAGAACCAAGAATGTATGAGAAAACTGTGAATACAGAAAGATTTTAAAGTGAAAGTAGAAAGTGAGCTTCTAAATTTATTATTTTATAATTTTATATTAATTTATCAATTAGCTATAATTTGTAGATTTTTATTATTTTATACATTATCCTTAGATTTTATTGTATAAGTAAGCAAATGTGTATCTCTATATTTTTTCTCTTCAGAATGGGCCTCCATATCGGAAATAAAGTAATATTTGTATATTCTAAGAATTCTTAGATACATTACCAAAATAATTCAGTATTTAAGGAGATATGAAAAAGTATTAAGGTATGAAATTAAATTTTTAAGCAAAACACCAAACAGAATGAAACTTTTAAATGCTAATACATAAAATAGTACTAAAAATATTTGTAAAATACAGCTGTCTCAATTAAATAATTCAAGAGATCGATTTAATTTTTATTCACATTTTCCATGACTTAAATTAGAATTCTCGTTACAATTAATTACTAAGAGTTTTATTCCTCATAGTTTTTTTTGCCATTTGCTCAAAAATAACAACCAAACTCATCTGTTCATAGATATATATCAACCATAATTGTTTAAATAAGGTTAACATAGCTTAATGTAAATTTTATATTAAAAGTATAAAAGAGTATGGTATGAATATCACTGATTTCAATTAGCTATATATAATTAATAAAAATTAATTATATCAATTGACATGAGAATTAAATATGATAATATATATTGACATGGTATACTGATAAAATTTTCTATATTAATTAGTATAACTCTATGACAAATGAATTACTATTATATGAAAAAGTTCATTTTTAACTCACATTTTAGTTAAACTTCACACTATGAAGTCATACTATAGCATTAATTTGTGAGGGTCACTGTAACAGAATTCCAAGAGATGGTCAAAAAATTTTATATAAGTAAAAACCAACTAAGAACATGATAGTAATCGTGGTGCTCAAAAAAAGATTTGTATCAAATATTAAAGAGTTTTAAGTGTACAATGTCATAGTTCTGGGAGTTGGTCGTCTCACTTTAATGCATTCATAGTTTCTTTCTTCTTCAATTTCACTTTTTTTGATGACCAAATGACTTCTCATTCTTGATGTCCAAATGATGGAACACAAAGAAGAATTAATTTCATGTCACGTTTTCTATGTGCCTGTATGTATCAATCTTTTCCTTCTTATAAGGATACCTGGCATATGGGATTTTAGTTATTTAATTAACTTTAATTGCCCTTTAAATATTAACTCCACATAGAATCATATTCTGAAATATTGATGAGCTATGTGACCATATAACATAAGAATTTTGTAGAAGATGGGGATTGAGGAGATATAATTTATCCCGTATCCACTGTCTAATTCAGATGTTTATTAAATTAGAGACAAGGGACCCATATACAGAGTTAGATAACATGATAAAATTCACTTCAGAAAAGGAGACCTGAGTAAAATCTACATTCTGATTTTATTGCAAATGTTATATCCCAATCACTATGAGTTTTAATTGTCTATTCAGATTTATTGTTTTATCCATAATCAAGTGTTAAATAAGTGAATGACTCCAAATTGTGGAAGAACAGTTGTTACACATCCTTAAATTTAGAAAAAGGAAATTGGTACTCAGACATTATTCTTTTTTTTAAATATTTTTTTATTTTGACCAAAGTGAATTACAAATCTTTCACTGTAATACTTTAGGTACTTAGCAACATTGAATCAGGGGCATTCCCACCACCAATGCTGACCTCCCTCCACCCCTGTTCCATGCATGCATCCCATATGCCCCTTCTTTGCCCCCAGGGCTGCTAGTATAAGTGGTCCCTTCTTTGTTTAGCTTGATGTATATTGGGTATTGATTCTGTTGTAGCTGGATTTGGATTTGGTGTTAGTATGATCATTTTTTATATCTACTCAATGTTCATATGACTGTTTGGTCTTGGTACCATCCATTATTTCCCCTTCAATTTATAAAGCAGAACAAGATATTTCAAGTTATGTCGTTCTGTTTGAAGGGGAAAAAATGGACGACAATCAAACAAGCAAAAAACAGGCGAAGTCCTTCTCGAGGCTATAAATAACAATTTAATAGAAGAAAGGAAAAAAGGAAGAAAAACATAACAATACAAAAAATACCCTGCAATGAACAACAACAACAATAAAACACAAAAAAAAAATAACCCTAAAAACACCACAGCAATAAAGACAACATCCAAATAATAACCACGATCCCGAAATAAAAACAAAGCAAAGAAAAAAAAACAAAAAAATTTGTGCTGCTTCTTATTTTCCTCCTCCTCCTCCTCCTCCTCCTCCTCCTCCTCCTCCTCCTCCTCCTCCTCCTCCTCCTCCTCCTCCTCCTCCTCCTCCTCCTCCTCCTCCTCCTCCTCCTGCACAGTAAATATTGGGGAGGTTAGAAAGGGAATTTTCTTGGCCTAAGAGACGCAGGGTTTCTCTACCCCGGAGGTATACTGTCATGAGAATAACACAGGCTCCGTACATGCTCTTTTATTCTCCCCTATGTACTTTGTGGTGTCTGGAAACTTTTTTTTGGGGGGGTTTTTGGGTCACACCCAGCAGCGCTCAAGGGTTACTACTCTTGGCTCTATGCTCAGAAATTGCTCCTGGCAGGCTCGGGGGACCAAGATTCAAATTGCTGTCCTTCTGCATGCAAATAAATGCTCTACCTCCATGCTATCTCTCTGCTCAGCCGTGGATGATAAAATCAGGCCTCTGTAACAAGAGATCTTGGTATTTGTACAGGTCATAGGATGGAGTCTTGGATGGAGTCTTTCTTTAAGGTTCTAGAAGTTCTGTTCCATCACTGTTTTTTTGTTTTGTTTTGTTTTGTTTTTGATTTTTTTGGGCCACACCCATTTGATGCTCAGGGGTTACTCCTGGCTAAGCACTCAGAAATTGCCCCTGGCTTGGGGGGACCATATGGGACGCCGGGGGACTGAACCATGGTCCCTCCTTGGCTAGCGCTTGCAAGGCAGACACCTGACACCTTACCTCTAGCGCCACCTCGCTGGCCCCAGCCATCACTGTTTTTTAAATCAGTCTTCTGTATGTAGTTGGTGGTATTGGTTTTTGCACTGATCCTAGGACAAAGCCTAGGATAGAGTCTTTCATTATGTTTCCAGAAGTTCTGCTCAGTTGCAGGTTTTTAGTCAGACTTCTGGAATTAGATATCTTGTTTGTTGTATAGATCGTAGGCCAAAGCCTAGACTAGGGTTTTTCTTGTTGGTCCCAGGATAAATTCTGCCCAGTCATGGTTGTCACAGTCTTCTGTGACTGACTTCTTGGCTTTTGCACAGATCAAAGGATGTTGTGTCTTCTGATTTCATCTTATTGTTAGGCGGTGAAATATGACAACTTGGTCTTAGATCAAGTTGTTGCCGTTTTTTCATTGTCAGGATGTCATAGCAAAACTGGTGCACGTTGGTGTCAGAGCAGTATTAAGAATGTCCCAGAGGGAGTTTGGTTCCTGGAGCTGTTGTGGAGAACTGTGTCTGTTCTTTATCTGAGATCTAGGGTTTGGGTTTGGACGGTTGCTGTCTAATCACATGGAGTCTAAGTTGGGGCCACAATGACACATGTTCAAGGAGGGAGTCACCCTGTATTGTAAAATGTATGAGTTCTTATCCCTAATAGATCAGAGCTTGTTTTTATATGTAAAATTTCCTCTTTTTTTTAGTATGTCGTTGCAAGAAGAAATGGTGCTATATTATATTGCTGGTGCATTTGGGGGTGAGAGTGTCAGGCTCCATCATCTCTGTGCCCTGCTTTTGACTTTTTCTTGTAGGTTTTTGTCCCAATCAGAACCAAAACATATAAAGTTAAGGAAGAGTAGAAAATAAAAGAAGACAAATATATATACACATATATAAAGAAAAAAATGAATTTAAATAAAGTAATTAAGGGAAAAAGTGATGGAGGAGACTACCTTATATTTGGAGATAAACAGATTAAGATGTAGTATTATAAAGGTATTAAACATATAAAGGAAATATAGGCTTCCCCATTGTCAGACATTATTCTTAGAATAAAATGGAAAGAAGTTGTATGTGCAAATGACTGAGCTTGATTTTTTCAACATTAGTTCTGAATATGACTGCCTGTTGTCTTTGTCATTTTGATTGTGTAATAATGCTCATCCACCCAGAATTTGAGATTTTTCTGCCATTACTCTTTGTGTCTGGGAGTAAAGTTTTGTTTGTGTGTTTTTTATTTCACTTTTGTGTGAATCAGTCCATTTGAAATGATCCTTTATGCTACATCTAGGAATGCTAAAATGTATAGCTTGTATGAATAAAATAATTTATTTGGAAATGTTCAATGTGTTTATCACATTACAATTTTGGAATTAAATATACTTTTTCATACTTTTCTGAAGTTCTAGCTGATTAAAGCTGCATTGCATGGATTATACATTGCATAACTCAAAGTTTTAACATAGCTATTTTATAAGATTTTTTAACTGAAAATAATTAGTAATGCTTTTTCTCATGGACGTCCTTGTTGTAAAGTATACATGTTCTAGGAGTGGGCTTTTTTTGGTTTAAAAATTTACTTCAAATTTATTAGAAACCTTCAAAGTGCTTTACTGTAATATCCTAAAGCAGCATTTATTCTTCATTGTTTTAGTATATAATAGTTTTACTTCTTGATAGCGTTTTATAAATCTTAAGATAAGTAAAAACAGAGATCCTGTGATCATATTTAGCAAAAGAAAATTTTAGTGTTATGTTATGCAGGTTTAATCTTTGATTTGAAAATAAAGGGTGATGTGTTAGAACCACATGTAACATTACACTTTGATATTTATGACAACATATGAATGTGTGCTGATTCCATGCTATTGAGAATAAATTACTAAATATATTATTATGTCCCCAAGGGATATGATTAGACACATTCCTGGAGAGAAAAATTTTTAAGTTGTCTTACTGTAAAATTTTGTTGGGGAGCAGCTGTATGTGCTATAATGTTGACTTGTATTAGCTTGAAACCGATATTTCTTTTTCTGATATTTTACATCTTGCATAAAGTCCTGCCTTAAAGCCCACACATGCAATTTTTTAAATTTGCATTTATTATGGAAGTATACATTGAGTGGATTTTATTCTTTTTTAAATAAGAGCATCATGCCATTATACATTCCAAATTACAGAATTTCTAGTGTCTCTGCGTCCCTCTGGACATAAATTCAATAAAAATATACCTCTTTATGTTTATATATTTATGTGTATATAGTCCATAATTTTAAAAACAATTCACATCCAAAGGAAGAATCAAGTGGATGTAAAAATGAATAAACATGAAATGCAGTTCATTGGAGACTGGCTGTAAAAAGGAAACTGCTGGGTAGATGAATATGAAAAGCAATTTCAATTGTAGCATTGTTAAAATTTCCTTTTCACTTGAGTTTCTACGAGGAAATGAAAGTATGTCTAGTGAAGACATCAAATACAGCTTCTGACCGTAAACAGTGAGAAATAAAAATATTTTGGAATCACAGCCATATAAACTTTTTGACAAACATTTATGAAGCTAAGTATTTTACATGGTCCCAAACTTTGTTAGACATATTGATTCATTTTATTCTGCCTTTTCTGGAGAAGAACTGACATGTAATATGGGTTCTTTATGTGTTATTTTATCATGTAAGAACTTAATATGAAGGTATACACTCACTTAATTTAAAAACTTATAAAATAATTATTACTGTAGATCCAATTTACAATGGATATTGTGATGTGCAATCTTTGAGGTGAGAACCTTCCAGAGAGACATTTTTAGCAATATTTAACTATATAATTCATAATTGAATATAGTCACTCTACTTGAAGATCTTTTTATTTCATAGCTGTTTATGTGCAAAACATTTTTCCTTCCTTTCCCCTTCCTCAGCTTTGTCCATTGTAGTTCCATATTCTGTTTAAATGAAATCAGTTATTTTAGATTCTACATGTAAGGAATGACAACCGGGATTACTTTTTCTTATTTTTACCTTTTAAAGGTAAAAATTTGTAATAAAATCATGATGATCTAAGGCTGTTTAAAATGTTCATCGTAGAGGCTGGAGCAGTGGTGGGGAATTTGCCTTTCAAGCGGCTGACCTAGGATCCCTTGGTATCCCATATGGTCCCCCAAGTCAGAAGCAATTTCTGAGCGCATAGCCAAGAGTAACCCCTGAGCATCACAGTGTGTGGCCCAAATAAACAACAACATAAAGTTCATTATAAATTGCAGTCTTCTTAAAATAATTGAAATTATTAAAATAGTATTTTGTTTTAGAAATTAAACTTGGGCCAGCAGTAAGGCATCTGCCTTGCCTCACTAGCCTAGGACAGACCCCGGTTAAATCTCCGGTTGTCTCATATGGTCTCACAAGCCACACCAAGCCAGGAGCGATTTCTGAGTGCATAGTCAGAAGTAACTACTGAGCGTCATCAGGTGTGGCTGAAAAAAACAAAAATAAATAAAAAATAATAATAAAAATAACTTAGACTTATGAATATTGTTGAATTTATTGTGAAGAAATAGACACACTTTTAGAGCACTCATTAATATTCTTGGAAAGATGACAAATACTATATATTTGCTTTAAAATCTGAAATGTGGGGCCAGAGTGATAGCAGAATGGGTAGAGTGTTTGCCTTGCAAGAATTTGGTCTCCTGATCCTGTCAGGAGCGATTTCTGAGCACAAAACTAGGAGTAACTCCTCAGTGCGCCTGGATATGGTCCCCAAAAAAGACAAACAAAAATGAAAAATTTAAATGTATAAAATATACCTATTGGTAAAGTTAAGTCTCATTAAATGATAATGTATTTTTATGCCAGTTATATATGGACATTTCTTTTATAAACAATGAATGCTGAAATATAAATAAAAGTCATCAAATAAGATGGGAAATTATTACTTTTTATAAATAGGATATTTCAATTAAAATATTTAAATAAATATGAAAGCTTGGGGATAGGGATATAGTATAGTGGATAAGTCACTTCTTTTCCATGCAGTCTTTCTGGGTATGATTCTCTTCAGCATTCAATTGTTTCCCCTGAGCACCAGCAGGAGGTATTCCTAGTGCAGAACCAAGATTAATTCCTGAGTAGTGCTGGATGTGGACCAAACAACTCACCCATAATAAAACCAAACCAAAATGAAAATAAAAATTAAATAAAATAAAAGTTGTACAGCAATGCAAAATCAAAGTAGAAGAATAATATAATTCCATTTAATTACAATGGCCATTATGATGCTTATATTCCACAATTTTTTAAGTTTTTGTAAAGTCTCAGAATATTGGTAAGAAGTTATTGAAAATAATACTGATACATACTAATACATACATAAGTAAATTCAACATTAAAATTTACATGTGCATTGAAACTAAACAACACTAATATCATATTTCTATTATGTATAATAAATTAAATAGTAACCGAAAAATTCTAATTACTTGTTCACAGTTGAAATATGTAGCATATCAGCACGTTTTCACTATACTTCCTTATTTTATGGAGTCTATTATCCTCTCTTATTAAAAGTTAAAAACTATTTTGTTAACCTCCTTTATTCTAGAATCACATTTAATAATCATGAATACTACCCCTGCAAGTCTGTATCAACCCTGTATTATCTCTTTTTTGTTGTAATATCATAATGTTTCTACCTAATCTATGCTCACACTAATCCATAATATATAACTATTTTGCTTACCTTTTCTAAATATGTGGGTCTAGTATCTATTCCTTCTCTTCTTTCTAGTAATAGAACTCACTTAAAAATAGACTTGTTCACAAGTTAAATGCTGAGCTGCCACATGTGTAAAATCACAGAGCAAGATGACAGATGAATATAGAACCATCTTAATGACCATAAAATATCTAAAACATATTGATTTTATGTGAAAAACAAAGAAACATCTTACATGCTTAACATGGGTAATTGTTATTTCTCCATCAGTTAAAGCCAATTTCTAAATAATGCAATCACATGGCATCAGTGAGAAGAAGCAAAAGGAGTTCTGTGGAATATTTGTTTTATAGATTGTTGTCAATTAATGTAAGTTGTAAGAATTAAAGTTCTCTGTAATTGGAAACACTCTTTACACCATCATTAGTAATGAGGTTTTTTTTTTTTACAGATGAGTTTGGGTGGGTTCAAGTTGGTATGGCCATAGAGGTTATGAGGCTCCTTTAAATACAAATCTTCTTGTCCTAGTCCTAAAATACATTTAAAAATTATAGAAATAAAAACATAATTTTTATTTTATTTTTTCAATGGAGTTTACATCTTGATTTTTGTCCCTTCATACCTGCAAAACAACACTAAAATAGTTTTATTGTCAATTTTTTTAGTTTTGGAACCACACCCTATGATACTCCTTTCTCTGAGCTCAGTAGTTACTCTTGGCTAGCTTGGGAAAGCTATTTGGAAGGCTGTGAATCAAATTAGGTCCTCTAGACTGAGACCTCTAGATTTAGAGGTCTGTTTTTATCATCCAGATTGGAGCAGAAGTCTTCCATACGCCACAAAAGCACCAAGGGGAGAGTAAATGAACTTGAAAGGAGTCTATAGATAATCCCATGACAATATATTCCAAGGGTGGAGAAACCCTGTGTCTCTTAGGCCAAGGGGATTCCCATTTCGGATGACCCCCAATATTTACTGTGCCTATGCAGGGTGAGGGGAAAGAGACAAAAAGCACTAAATAATCCTTTTTTTTTTTTAAATCTAGTTTTGATAGATTTCTTTGTTTTGGGGTGGATATTGTAGTAGTTGTCCATTTTTTTACTTATATATTTACTTTTTCTTTTTTCTTTTCTCTTCCTCCTTTATGCGCCTTGTCATATTTTCTTTTTTCTTTTTTTCTTTTTTTCTTTTTTTGGTTTTTGGGCCACACCCGGCATTGCTCAGGGGTTACTCCCGGCTGTTTGCTCAGAAATAGCTCCTGGCAGGCACGGGGGACCATATGGGACACCGGGATTCGAACCAACCACCTTTGGTCCTGGATTGACTGCTTGCAAGGCAAACACCGCTGTGGTATCTCTCCGGGCCCTCCTTGTCATATTTTCTATCTCATGACCATGGCAATTATGTGGTGCATATTTTTATTTTTATTTATAGTGCTCACTGGATATCTTATTTGATTTCTCTTTTTGAACTGTTGTGGTGTTTCATCTTTTTCCCCCCTTCGTCTCTCAAACCAAGGATGAGAGCCTCTAGAATGACTCTGCTCATAGTCAGCATAGTTATTCCATTATATTACTTTTCTCTTCCTCAAACAAAACCACATAACTTGAACTTTCTAGTCCCACCTCCCAATTAGAGGGGGCAGTAATGGAGGCACGGAGATCAGTTATAAGACCACTAAGTAATAAACTAGACACAGAAGGGACCATGCATTCTAGCAGCCCCTGGGGGGAGAGTGGAGGATATGGGAGGCAGGATGGGAGCGGATTTGGGAGGAGGACAATTCGGTGGTGGGAATTCCCCTGATTCAATGTTAATGTGTACCCGGAATATTACTGTGAAGGATATGTAAGCCACTATAATTAAAATAAAAATTATATTAAAACAAATTAGGTCCTCTTTATGCAAGATAAATGCCCTACCCACTGTATTATTGACCTGGACCCCTATTGTCAATTCTTTATATATATATAATATATATATAATTTATATATATCATATACATGCAGTGGTGATAAAGTATATTTTAAAATATTTCTTTAAGATTTATAAAATCATACTTCAAGAACATAATTGATTTTCATAGAAAAGTAGAGAGATTATTTAACCATTGATTAAGGAAACATAATAAACATCAGAAAAAATATATGAAGTTCTAGAGAGTTTGATTAAGGAAAATGCCTCTTAATAAAAGTTGAGAAATAAAGCTGAAGTGACAATATTTTAACATAGTGTCAATTAATCATGCCTGTATGGTGTTTCATGTTATGAGAAGACATATTGATGGGTCACATTTTTATTTCTACTACTTAGAAAATAGTATAAATTATAACTTCCTCATTTTGTGAATAAATACTGGAATTGGTGGCCCAAGTAAAAAAATATTTGAAAAACAAATTATACCTGCTAGTAAATTGCTCTTCTTGTATCATTTGTAAATAATCACATAAGACATTTCTCAGAAATGCACAGATATATGAGTGAAATAATTTGAAATGTTCACATTGCCCCTGGTTGCTTTATATTATTTCTCTTATCTGCTCACTTTAAGATTCTAGTCAAGACTCCATGAATTTTCCTTTAAGCACGGATTCTGGATGTAGCTCTATAGAGATGCCTTGAACTCTGGGTATGTTTTTAGTGAGTTTCTGGCTCCACATGATCAAACCCTGTAAAAGTCCATTAAACAGACATCATGGCTGGGTATTCCAATTTTGTTTTCAAGTTATTTTTCTTGGGGATGGATCATTTTAGAAAAAAGAAAGGTTTCCATTATTTCCTCATTCTTTTAAATATCTTAAGATAGCATATGAAAAAATTGTAGGAGATTATTCTCACATATTTTCTAAGGAAATTATGAAATTCTGAGAAGAAAGAGACAAGAAAGAGTTGTGTCAATATCCTATCTCCTGTGCAAGACAGATCCACAGCATCTCCTTCTTGGAAAAGGAACCACATTGGAGAGTCCAAAGACAGGATAGCCTAGTGTGTGATTCCTTCCTTAAGTTACTGTGTAGCATTCAATCACTGCTCTCTTCCAAATACCAGCATTTAGATGTTTTTTTTTTCATTTGCAGACAAAATAATTTTTTTCTAATATCTGTTTCCCACATTTCTTCTCAGATATATTAGTTTCCTGGGGCTAATGTAAAAAGAAAAAAAAAAAAGACCTGAGACTGGGTGATTTAAAACAACAGAAATATATTGCTTCTTGGTTCTGGAGACCAGAAGTCTGAAATTAGTGTCAACAGAGTTGATTCCTTCTAAGAACTCTGAGGAAACTTTTATTTCATACTTAAAAAAAAAGTTTCTTAGAGCCTTGGGTGTTCCTTGGCTGAAAGGACTATTGTAAACATGTATTTCTCTCTCTCTCTCTCTCTCTCTCTCTCTCTCTCTCTCTCTCTCTCTCTCTCTCTCTCTCTCTCTCTCTCTCTCTCTCTCTCCTCTCTCTCTCAAAACTTTTCATTCCAAACTATGTAAGTTATTTATATTAGATTAAGTGGGGTTAAGCCTAATAGCTTCATCTTTATTTGATGACCTACAACTCACTATTATATTGATAAACAAGAGAAGTTACACATTCTGGAGTTTGGGAGCAACAATTTGATCTGTAATACCAGGGTTAATATCTATTTTGTCTATAAGTGTCTCTAATTTTAGATAAACTTTTAGTTCTCTTGGACTTCTTTTATATGTTATATATTTCTAATTAAAGTTATAGATTCCAGGACTGGAGAGATAATGCAAAAGGCAAGGCATTTATATTGCATGCAATATAACCAGGTATGTTGCCTAGCACCCCAAAAGTTCCACAGATCCACTAACAGTGAGCCCTGAGAACCACTGGCTATAGCCCCAAAAGGAGGTAAGGCACTTGCCTTGCATCTCTCAGACCTTGGTTCAAATCCCTGACATTCACATTGTCTCCTGAACATGTACAGTATTCCTTCCTCAGCAAAGAGCCTAAAATAGGTCCTGAAGATAATGCAACTTGGCTCAAAAACCATAGTGACAGCACAGTCTTATGGTGTTTGTCTTACATGCTGCTGACCTGGGACAGATCTTGGTTTGATTCCCAGCATCCCATCTGGTCCCCCAAGTCTACCAGGAGTGACTTCTGAATGCAAAGCCAGGAGCAACCCCTGTACATAGCTAGGTGTGGCAAAACAAACAAACAAAACACACACACACAAACACACACACACACACACACACACAAAGAACCCCCCCAAAAACCCATAGCAAAACAAAACAATAAACAGAAACAAAGCAAAAAACTTGTATTTTCTCTGAGCAAACCCGCATTTTCTCTTGAATATGTAATTCTTCCTCTTCCTCTCTTCATCTCCCCTCTCTTTTTTTCATCTCAAATTTCTCTACATAAATTTCTTAAAATAAAACTGTATTACTTCACTAAAAAATAAACATAAAACACCTTTTTTATATGGTAGTCTTTTTCACTAAAAGAAAACTAAAGCAAATCTTAGGAAAGATTTGTTAAATAGTTGCAACAATTATTAATATCCAATCAATAAAATTCTCTTTATGAACAAAATAAAGAAGTGTGTAAGATTTTTCTCCTATGGAGAAGTTCGTTTCCTCTTAAACATCTGTCTCTCTTTTCTTCCTCTTACATTTATCTAAGTAAATTTCTTTTAATCAGACTATTTGACTACACTTAAAAAAAAAAAAAGAAATGTATACAGTGATGACACAGTGGTAGGGCTTTTGCCTTGCATGCGCCTGATCCAGGATGGATGTCCGTTTGATCGCCAAGTGTCCCATATGGTCACCCAAGCCAGGAGCAATTTCATGTGTGTGTGTGTGTGTGTGTGTGTGTGTGTGGTGTGTGTGTGTGTGTGTGTGTATGTATGTATGTATGTATTTTGTTGTCTGTTTGGGGCCACACCCTGTGATGCTCAGGGGTTACTCCTGGCTATGCACTCAGAAATCGCTCCTAGTTTGGGGAGCCATATGGAACGTCGAGGGATTGAACCACGGTCCTACCTAAATCAGAGGCGTGCAAGGCAAACACCTTACCGTTCCACCACCACTCCAGCCCCAGTCAGAAGCAATTTCTGAGCGCATAGCCAGGAGTAACCCCTGAGCATCACCAGGTGTGGATTTCCCCCCAAAATAAACCAAAATAAATGTATATACAATAATGTAATGTATCTATTAACATTGAATTAATAGTTATAATATATGTTACTAAGAGTAGGTGGTGATTCTTTTTATTGGATGATAAAATATTTTGGCATGTAATTAAATATAACCTATAGATATAAATGTGAGGTTTCATGCCATACTTATATCCAAATTTGTACTTAATCTATTATTTTACTGATGTAAAACTATGTTTTCTTCATAGCCTCTTAGAAAGAAATAAATTTCTATCTTTCATGTTCTGTTTAGTATTTTGTTAAGGATTGTAGCAAAAATAGAGCATAGACTTGATATTTTACAAATCAGATTGCCAACTACAATCATGTTTGTAAACATGGTGTTTAAATAAGGATATTGTTTATTAAAAATAAAAATAAGGGGGCCGGAGAGATAGCATGGAGGTAAGGTGTTTGCCTTTCATGCAGGAGGTCATCAGTTCGAATCCCGGCGTCCCGTATGGTCCTCCCGTGCCTGCCAGGAGCAATTTCTGAGCCTGGAGCCAGGAATAACCCCTGAGCACTGCCGGGTGTGACCCAAAAACCACAAAAAAATAAATAAATAAATAAATAAAAATAAAAATAAGATACTTTTTATAAATAAATTATTATTGAATAATGTATTTTAGATGATATTTTAGTAAAGCAAAATACTTTAATATAGTTAGAGATGAGAACTGAGAAATAGTATGCAGTTTTCGCCTGGAACATGACCAATCCAGGTAGGATAGATCACTGTCAGGAGTGAAGACTTAGCATTGCTAGGGGTGGCTCAAAAAAAAAAAAAAGTAAAAAATAATTACATACACACATCCAGAAATACAGGGATAAATTTAGTAAAATATGTACAAAACTCTATCAATGGACCTATATGAAAATTCAAAACATTAAGAGTAAGAAAATTATATAAATAAAAATAAAAAGGCTGGAGAAAAATTGCTCAGGTCTAGATAAATAAAACCCCAGCATACTTTGAGTTTAGAACTCTCTGCACTTCCTATAAGAATAAAATGATGGGCCCGGAGAGATAGCACAGCGGCGTTTGCCTTGCAAGCAGCCGATCCAGGACCAAAGGTGGTTGGTTCGAATACCGGTGTCCCATATGGTCCCCCATGCCTGCCAGGAGCTATTTCTGAGCACACAGCCAGGAGTAACCCCTGAACACCGCCAGGTGTGACCCAAAAACCAAAAACCAAAAAATAAAATAAAATAAAATAAAATAAAATAAAATAAAATAAAATAAAATGAAACAGGTGGTCTTCAAGGGTTTTAGCTAGGGCTTGTAAGTCTGAATGAAGGGAAATCTGATGTTTTTATCACCATAGATGCTTCTATTATGTGCTTTCATTTTTTTAAATAAGCCCTGTAATTTCTTTAAGTAAATAATACCTTTTTTGTGGTTGTTAATCCTGAGGAAAACTCAATATAAAATAAACCAAGCAAATTATCTTTCATGAGTCAGGAGACCTTGTGTTATTAAGGTGTCCAATTTTTTCAAATTGATGTGGTAATATATAGACATCCTGAAATACAGGAGATTTTTAGTAATTACTGCTTGCAAACAAATGATCATGAATCTATAATTGGTGTTTGATATTGAATAGATCCATCATTGTCATTCACTCAAAAACTGGGTCAATAATCCAGAAATTGTTTGTGAACTAATGGAGGATAACATATGATTGAAAAAGTTTATAATTAGTTTAAAAATCACATATCCATTGCTGAAGTAATGTTGTTTTCCAGAAAAATGGCTGAAGACAATTTTCTAAAGATTCCCAAGAAAAATGGTCATGCCTTTCTCTTCTATGTAGCTGTCTTTTTTGTTGGCATTTTCACTGTTGTTGCTTTGGTTCACATCAGTTGTGCTCTGAGCTTCCTCCTGGCTCTCTGCTCATAGGTCTGTCTTGGAGGGACTCAAGAGACCATACAGGACAATTTTCTATCTTTCTGGCCCTACCTGCTTTACTATCTTTCTGGCCTTATAATGAATTTAAATTTGTTATTTTGCATTTATATCATATGTGTGTAAATGTATCTATATGCTAATTAATTTTTTCCAACATTTGTTTATCACAGTATATTATTTTACTTCATGGTATATAGTAAATATATTTCTATATTATTTATGATTGTTTCATAAGAATGTATAATAAAACCATAGGTAAATGCTTCAATATGTGTTCATTATACATCACTGTTATTGCCTCAGGTTATCTTCCTAGTTTCATGTTGCAACATATACATGGCTTTTTTACTTGTAATTCCCTGGGAAAATCTATAGGGTCCCTGGTTGAGAAATGGTAATCTAGACTATGTTAATTTCTATATTTATCCTCTATTATCCTTCATAACTTGAAGGTTAGATTTTCTTTTCTTTCTTTTTTTTTTTCCTTTTTTTGGTTTTTGGTTTTTGGGCCATACCCCGTGATGCTCAGGGGTTACTCCTGCCGCTCCTGGCTTGGGGGACCATATGGGACCCCAGGGGATCGAACTGCGTTCCGTCCTAGGCTAGCGCTGGCAAAGCAGACACCTTACCTCTTGCGCCACCACGCGGGCCTTGAAGGTTAGATTTTCGAATAGTGCTATTCTTTTGCTTCATAAATTTTGATGCTATGATATTTTCTAACTGACTTTTAATTGAGTTTAAGGTCATTATTAATAATTAAGTATTCTATTCTTCCTTTACTTACTGAATTTTTCAAATGAAATTTACTTTTCATGATTTCAAAAGATTCCTTCTGAGATGTGAACATTTCAGATTCCGTATATATTTGGGGTTTGTTGTAGAAACATTTTTCTGATAGCTTTGCTAATAATCTGTGTATTTTGGTTTGGTCTGTGAAATACAGTGTGCTCAAATTAATTTTAAACTGTATTTAATTATCTAAAATTGTCTTATTCAATATTATTCTACAGAGATTATTTTAATTTCTACGGCCATTATCTTACAGGTCTGTATTTCACCCCTTTGTCTTGCATTTTTTATGATAGTATTTTAATTTTCTTTGGAAACATATTAAAATCTTACCTTTCTTTAAAGGTACATCCAATACTATCACTATTGTGGTTAGCTATATTTCAATATTACATTTCGCTATTTTTTCCTTTCTAGCTTTCATTTAGTTCTTATATATTTCTCCAGATCAGTCTATTTATTCTTCAGTTTTTGCATAAATATTTCTTTCTTTATCTTTACAAGTTAGGTTTGACATTTTCACATGTAAAGCATGCTCTGAAGGCTTTGAATGCATGCATGATCACTCCCCTTTTATTCCTTTTTTTGCCTACTTGTAGGTAAAATATGTCTTGTGATGTTTGTTTTAAAAATTCCTTATTATTTCTGAATGTTTTGAATGTTGATCTAGTTTTTTCATCTCTGCATGCCTACATGCCTTCCTGGCTCTTTTGTTGGCAACAAAGATGCTTAGAAAGAGATGCCGTTATTAAGATGTTTTACAAACAATTTGCTCTGAAACTCTCACTCTGTGTGTCTGTGCATGTACTTGTGCTTCCCCTAATAATTTTTTAAAGCTGCGCTTAAATTCTCTGTCCTTAAACTAAACCTTATAAACAGGTTATTGGTATCCTGTAGAAATGCTCAATCTTCCATATATATAATTTCAAATATAATTTGGGAAGTAATTTGGGATTCTAGAGTGAGTAAACCAGGTTTCATGTATACGTTTCTTCATCCAGGAGTGAGTCCTGATTTTAAAAATTGTCTGATGTACAAGTCTTTCCTCAGATATGGCTTCTGTTGTTGCTTTTATTCTTAGTCTGATATAATATATATCACACTTGGCAACCCATCTTATTTATATGTCTAGGGAATGAAGGAGTTTTCAAAGTCATTAAAAACTGTAATTTGTATTTATTTTCCTCATTTCCTACATTTTATTTATGTTTTTCATATTGGTTTAGGGACCAGAAGCAAGAGAGAGACAACTATTTTAGATTAGGATATCAAAGAAATAGTTTTCTAAGATAATTCTAACATAAAATTTAATCCTTTAGTATAATAATAAACTTGTTTCTTAAAATCCTATTTAAGTCTTTTTTCTTGTTCTTCTTTGTTTATTTATTTTTGTTTGTGGGCCACATCCGAGAGTGCCCAGACCTTACTCTTGGCTCTCTGTTCTGAAATCATCCCTGGAAGGCTCCAAGGATCATATGGGATGCCAGGGATCGGACCCCGTTCCATTTTGGGTCAGCTGCATGCAAGTCAACTGCCCTACTGCTTTGCTATTGCTTGGGCCCCCAAATCCTATTTAATCTATTTAATTGAGTAGAGATTCTTAAGTAATATGCTGCACTGCACTACATATATTCAGACACATGTTTAGAAATATATTTTTTGAGTTTCATATTTGATCAATGATTTGCAATATATCAGGAATAAAGATTCAGATTCAGTAAAAATATTAAATCTTGGAAGCTGGAAAAGATAACACAGTAAGGTAGGGTAGGGTAGAGTAAGGTAGGGTAAGGTGTTTGCCTTGCATGAAGCCAACCCAGGTTCATTCCCCAGCATCCCATATGGTTCCCAAGCCTGCTAGGATTGATTTCTGACCTTAGAGACAGGAATAACCACTGGATGTGGCAAAACAAAACAAAACAAAACAAAACAACAAAAATGAAAACAAAAAATCCAAAAACAAACAAAAAAAGATTAAATGTTTCTATTTTTATCATATTTTTGTCACAGTTGCTTTTTCATTGATTCTGCAGCTGGATGTGGCAAAACAAAACAAAACAAAAAGAAACAAAAAAAACCAAAAAAGATTAAATGTTTTTATTTTTATCATATTTTTGTCACAGTTGCTTTTTCATTGATTCTTTGCCTATATGTATGTAAAACATATTTCTGGAAAGTTGAACAAACATAAAGATAATTTGGTCATTTCTGTATATTATATCTTCTGCAATATGCATTTAAATATTTCTCATTTGCTCACTAGTATTTTTATGTAATATTTTCACTATTATCCAATCTAGGACCCTGTATTTACTTATTAGATATTTTATTACAAGATAATTATTTTAAAATGAATGCCTTTGATTATTAGATATACCTTCACATAGTAATATTTAGTTTCATGGTAGTTTTGAAATGAATAATTCTAAACTTCATAAAATGAGTTTTTCTAACTTATATGAGATCTTCTATTACACTTCTTATTCTATTTATGTGAGGTATTTGAAGCTCTATTCTGGCACGTACATATGATAGTAGTCTTTTATGAATAGACCTCCAAATTATTATGCAATTATATATCACTTCATCCCTGAAAATATTTCTTGTTCTTGCCATTTTTAGTATATAGTATATAGTAATGCTGTATTACTATATAGAAAAATAAAAACATGACTTTTTAAATGAATAGTTACACAGTATATTGTTTGTAACTTTTTATTCTTTTTTGTTACCTTTTTTAATGTTAAGATTTCTGTGGGCCAGAGAGATAGCGTAGAGGTAAGGCATTTGCCTTGCATGCAGAAGGACAGTGGTTCGAATCCCGGTATCCCATACGGTCCCCTGAGCCTGCCAGGAGAGATTTCTGAGCAAGGAGCCAGGAGTAACCCCTGTACGCTGCCTGGTGTGACACCCCCCAAAACATACAAACAAACAAAAAACGAAAAAAAGATTTCTGTTTCTTTAAACTTGAGTATTCAACTTCTAATTAGGTATCTTTTACTAAATTAGTTAAGAAGTCTGATTGTTCATGGGGCCAACGAGGTGATGCTAGAGGTAAGGTGTCTACCTTGCAAGCGCTAGCCAAGGAAGGAACGTGGTTCTATCCCCCGGCTTCCCATATGGTCCCCCCAAGCCAGGGGCGATTTCTAAGCGCTTAGCCAGGAGTAACCCCTGAGCATCAAATGGGTGTGGCCTGAAAAAAAAAGTCTGATTGTTCAGCTTATTCTCATTGAATATGATTACATGGGGAATTAGGCACAAATTTACCATCTTGATTATTACTATTTATTTATTTTTGTTTTGGGGGTCATACTCAGGGATTATCAAGGCTTACTCCTGGCTCTGCACTTGAGAATTACTCCTTGTGGATTCAGAGGACTATAGGGGATGTGAGTCTCAAACCCTGGTAGGTCACATGCAAGGAAAACACTCCTCACGCTATAATATTTCTCTGGTCTTTCATTATTTTTTTTAACTTTGAGGCATCTGCTTTTTTTCTTTTGTTTCTGAGGGCACATTGGTTGGAAAGCATGAGATATAGCACAAGAGCTACTCTGGCATAATGTTCTAACACCATTCCTGGTGGTGTTCGGAGAGAGATCATTTTCAGTGACAGTATTATCTGCCCTCCTAATATAATTCTCTCCCCATATTTTATGTTTTACTCATTTCTACATCAGATTAATTATACATTATTTTATACCCACCATTTTTACATGGTTTATGCTTCTTTTTCTATATTTTCAGTTTAGGTTTAACAACAGAAATCTTTAGTAAGACCAAGATTAAGTTTAAATAGCAAAATATTATTGTAGGTATCTAAACAACTATAAGTCCATACCTATGGATTACTCAACTGTAATTCATTGTTATGTGTGTCTTAGTTCATAT
This sequence comes from Suncus etruscus, assembly GCF_024139225.1. Classification (NCBI taxonomy): domain Eukaryota; kingdom Metazoa; phylum Chordata; class Mammalia; order Eulipotyphla; family Soricidae; genus Suncus; species Suncus etruscus. The sequence goes on from NC_064849.1 coordinate 87,048,422, forward strand.
GTATTAGCACATTTGGAATGCTCTAACAAAATTTCATAATCTAGATGGCTTAAGCAACAAACATTTGTTTCTCATGTTCTGAAGACTGGATTTCCAACCTCAAGTTGTCAGCAGATTTTGTGTTTGTGAAAGCATACTTGGCAGAAAACAAGGGAAGGATGCTCTCTCTGTCACTCTGTTTTTCCCCTCCCCACCCTCCCCTCTGTTTTTGTGCTACACCAGCAATGATAGGGGATGACTCTTGGCTCTGAGCTTAATAATAATTCCTGGTATAGTTCCAGGCTCTGAGGACCGCATGGAGTGCTGAGAATGGACCTTAGTCTGTAGTGTGAAAATCAAGTACCCAACTTGCTTTATCCTCTCTACCTGCTTTACAATCTCTCTGGCTCTTTGGATCTTTCTTCATTCTGATACCAAACCCACTTATGAAAAAGCCACCTTTATCTCCTAATTATTCCCCCAAATTTCACATCTTAATGTCAGCTCAGTGATTGAAACCTGTGAATTTTAGTCTAATATTTTCAGTCCATTTCCTTATCAACCAAAAGTCCTAACTTTATATGTAATTTTATATTGAATATAAAATATTCAGTAGGTAGCATAATTTATGCTGAATAGGTAGCATAATTTAATTAAGACTGTGACTGTAGTAGCTTTTATGTCATTGAAAGAGAGATAATATAGGGATTTGGGCTTGCCTTCATGCTGCTGACCCTGATTTGGAATTTTGAGATGATACCCAGCTATTACCCAAAACAAAGGCATTCACTCAATTTCCTCTTCCTTTTCACTCTCCCTTTAATTGTAAAAGTCCACCTGGATCTCAATCTACCCTCCCCCACCTTGTAGAAAGTTCAATCTGGCTTGGTACAAAGAGAGATCACAAAGTGAGAAGCCACTGACTCCATGATTCTCTTCTGACTGGGTTAGTTTATTAGTTCTCTGCAGGTACACACTTACCTAGGATTGGAAATAAATCAGTGAGTTTATTTCACAGGTTTCCAGTACCTAATATGGTCCCCAGTGCCACTAGGAATGATCCTTGAACAGAATCAGGAGTAAACCGAGTGGGCAAGTAGGTGTGGCCTTCAAACCAAAAATGAACAAATAAATGAAATTAAAATATCTTAGATTTACTTTTACTTTAATCATTTATTAAATTTTGTAGCATCTGAAAATTTACTTTAGATCATACTCTTGATTGACATATTTACGTATCTCAGTGTTCTTGAGAAGAATAATTTTAAATTTTTTCTGGGCCATACTGTTAGACATAGATTTTCTCATTTTATAAAAATCATACATAATTTTTCCTGTGTTATTTTGACAGTTCTGTTGCATTTAGAATTGTAGGTGAAGACTATGACATTGCTTTTCTTTTAGTACTTCAAAAATCTTACTAACCCAGTATCCTCTGTGTTTTCTTCTGTTTGATGATTTTCTCAAAATCTCAATTTTTTTCATCTTCTTTCAGTTTGTCTTTATTCTCTGGCTACAGTCAAGATGTTTTGGTTCAACTTTGATTTTTGAGGACTTGAACAAGTAGGTGGATAATTATGTGACAGCATATGGAGAAGAATCCACAAGAAATATATCAAAGTTACTTCTGCAAGTAATGGTTGGTTCTCTGTTCTCAGAGAAAAACAAAAATAAGAGACACTAACCACATTTGTTATTCATAAATTTGTATCACAAAAGCCAATCTACCTTTATTTTTGCAGCGATTTAAAAAATCTTTTTTTTTCGGTTTTTGGATCACACCTGGCAGCACTCAGGGGTTACTGCTGGCTCCTCGCTCAGAAATCGCTCTTGGCAGGCTTGGGGGACCATATGGGATGCCGGGATTCAAACCAATGACCCTCTGCATGAAAGGCAAACGCCTTACCTTCATGCTATCTCTCCGGCCTGATTTAAAGAATCTTAAGTCTAGTAGATGAAAAGAGTATATACTGAGAATATCTAGTTAACAAATATAATTGTATAATAAATTTACTTCTGATGTTTAGTTCCTTAATTTTGATGTTTAGTTCCCTAATTCTCTGTTCAAAGATCATGTGACAACTCTTTCTAGATGTAATTAGTGTTAATATGGCAGATTTACGTTGTAAATTTTTCAGCTACTTGAATTACTGAAGGATTGATATTTGTTATTATTATTATTATTATTATTATTATTATTATTATTAGTTTTGGGGCCACACCTGGTGATGCTCAGGGGTTACTACTGGCTATGCTCTTCGAAATCATTCCTGGCTTGGGAGACCATAGGGACGCCAGGGATCGAACGGAAGTCTATCCTGGACCAGCCATGTGAAAGGCAAATGCCCTAAAGCTGGGCTATCACTTCAGTCCCTAGAATTGGTATTATTATTACTACTGCTATTATTTTTATTATTATTATTATTACCCACAACATCATTATTGGCAAGTGCTCATGGACCAGAATATACTTTTTTGGTACTTGGGAGCTCATATGGTGATTTTTCAGATCCTAATTTCCTCTCAGATGTTAAGGAATACTTTCAATTGATTCTTAATTTCTGTGTCCCTGTTAAGAGCTGTATTAGATTTTTACTTTCATCTGTAGCCAGTCCATCATGACTCTGTGCTCTTAACCACTGGGGATAGTCCAATGAGAATCCATTGTGTTCTAAAATTTACTTCATGAATTCAATGTCCAAGGAACTATTCTAACATTCTCATCTACATTCACATCATGGTAGTTTATATACAAGAGTTGGCTTCTTTGCTCTTTGGATAAAAGGGAGAAAACAGCAGCTGTATTATGTGCATGTTTTTGTTTGAGGACACCTAGATGCAATAACTTTTAATCAAACAAAAATAAAAGGCATGGCTTGGTTGTTAAAAATTTAAGATTATGTTTATATTGAATGTAAATTATGTCTACATATTTATAGCTCATTACCCTTGGGTATTCTGATAGCACAAATGCTTTAAGAGAACTTTCAGCTGACATTGAATTACTACCTACAATCTGCTTTTACCTTATTTATGTAAATTTGTCAATACAGACTTGCTGCTGCACTTTTAAACAATACTTAGATCTCTACATATGGGTTATTACCAAAATACTCTCCAGCAAAATTCCTCAGTGAAGATTAATTTTTTCTATTGAAATCTTTATTTACTATTAATAATAATTATTTTATTTAAGCACTATGGTTAAAAAATTGTTCATGATTGAGTTTCAGTCAAAGAAATGTATATTACCCTTCACCAGTGCACATTTCCCATTACCAGTGTTTATGATACGCTCCCACCTCTGCCTGTTTCTGGACAGGTATTTCACATCTCTCTCCCTTTTTTCTCTCTCTCATTTTTCCTCTTTTTGACATTGTGATCTGCACTATTATTAATGAAGAGATATCATATATATCATTTTATCCTCTTTCAACACCCCAGATCAAAGACATTGAGCTTCTAGTTGATCTAGCAATACCACTTCTAGGGATATACCCTGAGAACCCATAAACACCATGCAGAAAAGCTCTTAGCATTCCTATGTTTGTTTAAGCATTATTTAAAATAGCCATAATCTAGAAATAATTCAGGCACCTGAGAAAGATATATATAATGGAGTACTATGCAGCTGTTAGGAAAAATGAGGTCATGAAATTTGCTTATACATGGATGATATAGAGTTTATTATGCTGAGTAAAATAGGTTAGAGGGAGAAGAATAGACAAAGAATAATCTCACTCATTTGTGGAATATAAGAAAAGTAAAAGATAGTATGGTAATAAAATCTAAAAACAATAGAGATGAAGGACAGGAGGACCAGTCCATGGCAGGAAGCTAGCAACAAAGAGCCAATATTGCAGTTAGGATATAAAAGGGTTCACGTTGGCAATGATAGTTGGCACCAAATTATTTATTTTATTATTATTGTTATAATTATTATTATCACCATCATAATCATTTTTGTTTGAGGTATATCCACATGCTAGCAGTACTCAAGAGTTTTTTCTAGTCATGTGCTCAGGAATCCCTCTGATGGTGCTCAGAAAACCAGTTGGATATTAAGGAAGTAACCTAAGTCAGCCACATGCAAACAAGTACCCTACCCACTGTTCTATCAGTCTGGCCCTTCCATCTCTATTTAAAGTATGGGGTAAAGGCACTGGTGAAATCCAGCACCTTGCTTGTCCATTATTTCCAACTTGCCCAGAGATTTTTCCATTTGGACTTTCATAACTTACATCATTTCCTTCACTACAGTCTTTACCTCAGTGTGGCTGCCACAACTGCTTCAAAATGACATTCCCTGGAGGACAGGAAGACAGGCAGCTCTTGAAAAGACAACGCCTTATTTAAAAATGGAGTCTGATACTGGAGCTCAGCTCAGATGGTTAGAATACTGCTGTCTGTAGACAGAGCTTGCATTACATTTAGTGAGCTTAAGTAAGGTACTTATTGGCATAAATCAACATAGCCAAATGCATTTCTTAAAGTCATTTTCTCTGATAGTTGTTAGTAAGTAGAAGACTGAAATTACATTAGTCCGTTCCACTGAGCAAAAGTGTTTCTAGTGGAAAAGAGGGTGATTTTACATTACTAGGATAACAATGGAATAGCAAGCAATAGAGTCAAAAGTAATCCAAAATTGTAATAACCAATAACATTAAATACAATTTAAATGGATTGAGGTGTGTGTATGTTTATTTCCGCCACAAAAATCCTACCAAATGAGACGACCTAATCATTGATTAGTAGAAATCCCATTTACCATAAAAAGGCAATTGAATAGAGATTAATAAACGCATTGTTTCACTTTTACTGGGAAATTGTTTTTGTGTCAAACATGTTTTGGATTTTCAGAAAATTTGAGTAGGTGCTTTTCCTCATCCAGCACAGGGTTTCACTCATTATTAGCATCAAGCATGACTACAGTAAATTTGTAATAGTTAATGAATCAATACCAATCTACTATTATTAAGTAACATTCAGGGATTAACATTAAGCCCACTTCTGAAGCACTGGAGTTATGGTCTTGATTTATGCAGGCCATAATGAGTCTATCATTAGAATGTCATGTCAAATGCTTATATTTTTTAATCCTTAAGCATTTAAAAAATGCTTCATTTAGTATAATAATTAAAAATGTAGTGGCATTGTTCATAAGAGTCTCTTACTTTCCCTTTATTGTTGATGACATCGTGATGATAATCTCATGAACATCTTCACTTTTGTTCTTGATTCTACTACTCAGGATTTCTAAATATTATCATCTTTTCAAAGAACTTCTTCTTGATCTTTTTCATCTATTTACCTGTTTTCAATTATATTGAAAGTCTCTTCCATGGGATTTTTTTTTATTTCTTTGACTTTCTTTACTTTTAAACTGTTCTTTAGTTTTAGAATATGATGTATCATCTTAACTTAATTTACTTTCAAGGAATGGGGCATCTAGAAGGGAAAAGAAATAGTTTAATTGTAATTTTTCTACTTTGATGAGAGTCTATTAAATTTTCCTCCTTGTAGGTCAAAGCATTGCCATGGTTTTAGTTAAAGATGGATATTTCTCTTGTCTCCTCCCTGAAACAAAAAATAATTTGTCTCTACTGTTTGCTGGGAATTTACAGGACACTGTCAGTGAAACCCGTGATTCTATGTGAGTACTAAAACATAAATTTGGGGAATTTTAACTTCCCAAGATCTGGAACTTGACATATCATTTTTGCTTGCTGTAACTTGATCTTTTGGGTATTTCCTTGCCTCTTTAAAATATCAGATAAAAGCTTGCTTTGTAATGATAAATGTAAGTACATGTGTTCCTCCTCAGTCTATTCATCTTGTTCCTTGTGAGGCAGGAAGGGGTGACTTGGAGGCTTTTGTGGTCCTTTGTTTGTTTGTTTGTTTGTTTGTTTGTTTTGCTGCTTTAGGTAGTCCTCAGAGGTTAATCCTAGCAATACACTCAGAAGTTATTCCTGAGTGGCTCAGAGAACCATATTTTATAAACAAATTGCTCTATGTTCAGAAATCACTCCTGGCAGGCTCAGGGGACCATATGGGATGCTGAGATTGGAACCACCGTTCTTCTGCATGCAAGGCAAATACCCTACCTCCATGTTATCTCTCCAACCCCAATAAATATATTTTATTTATCCAATTATAGGCAGTTGGTTTTATCTCTTGTTTATTTGAAATAGTTATGCATGAATATTGAAAGTAGATAATTCTAAGAGCTACTGATTTCAATTCTTTTGAATAAAATTCAAAGTACTAAGCATGTTGCTGATTCATATAGTACTTTCTTTTTCAATTTAAAAGAAACCTCCTTTCTATTAGGCATAAGTGACTGTAAAGATTTTCATTAGCACTACAGTGCACAAAGATTATCTTTCCTTTATTCTCCCTAACACTTGCCTTTTGTCTCTTTTAAGATAGCCATCTAATCAGGTGTGAGGTTGTTATCTTATTGTCATACAAGTTTTCATTTCCTGGATGGTCATTTTCAAGAGGTATAAATCATAAATTGTTACAGGTAAAAATCTGCATCAGGAAAATCTCAACTTTGAGTAATTTAGAGAAATACATTCTAAATATATGAAATGAGTATATGCAATATGGGAAACACAGGAAAAATAGATAGGGTTGAAGTTTCTGTTTTAGTGAAGGGGAGGGAGAAGAGACTAGAAACAGAAGGATGGGAAAGAAAAAAAATAAAGTAGGTGTTAGTGGTGACTAAGGGAGTGATTTTCTAAAGTGGGTCAGATCATGATGGGGAATGGAATTGGTTCAGTTGCAGCTGGGGTGACCAAATGTTTGACTGCTTAAAGAAGGTCAATGGTCAGGAATATTTTGAGTAATTATCTTTCTGAAAAGGGTGGTGGTGGTAGATCACTTAAGTCTTTTGCCCTCTAAATTAGTAGTCAAATTAATAAAATCCACAGTGTAGTCATGGAAGAGATAAACAGAACTGTCCGATAGGTCTGGTGTCATAATAGTTGATGACTTAGTCTTGAGAATTCCATCTGATAATGGAATTGGAGACACATTGAAGCAGATGGAGAATGATGGTGGTCAAGCAAGTACACCTAGGAGTTCAATGTAACACTGAGAAGTTTGGGCATTTTGACATAATTTGACTTCTGAAAAACTTGGAGGGAATGTTTAAAGTTGCATTGTTCTGATATATTAATAGTTGGCTATTTAAAGAATAAGACATTAACTAGTTAATATGAACTTGATATAACAAGGGATGGGATATAGAATGTAAATAAAGGAGGAAAAAGTGGACATACACCCTTGAAGTCATGGAAGCTAACTGATTCCCCATGGCAAATTCCATTTGTAGGAGGAGATAGGAAGGAGGTAATCTTTTATCTTACATAAAAATATAAAAGAAAAATGTAATAAATATTATATAAGATTATATAATATTATTATAATGAATAAATATGAATATAGAATAAATATATTTATTTAAATAAATAACTAAATTAATATGTTAATAAAATAATAATATAAAACATGATTTATAATATGTATAAATATATATAACCCTATATAAATTTTCATTGCTATGCTACAAATAATGAGAGATATCTGAACTGTAACACTGAGTACGTTTGAAGAAATATCAAAGTTTCTGTTAGGCACTAATGAAAATGAAGATGTGGTATTAAAAGAACATGCATTTGATGCACTGATAATTTTATGACCAAGGTAAATAATCAAAAAGTTTCTTCCCTGTACATTCCATACTGATGATATATTAGCTCAATAGATATTGTTAGTGGTACAAAGACATAAGAGTATTTTTAAATAAATACTGTGAATTAAGAATCAACTTGTCACCTTCCATCCCACCTACACATTATCTCACAAATATCTCTCTCTTTAGTCTGGCTCTGCATGTGATAAATTTTGTTTGATTTTAAAAAATAATTTTATTGTGACTAAATATTTCAAAACCTTTAATAGAAATTTATAATAATGATAATTTGAATTTTTATTATTTGTGCATTAAGCAGACATTGACATTTAGTGATTTGCCAATTAGAAAAAAATCAAGAACTTCCTGCGAGTTCTTTAAAGGTTCTAAAAAACTAAAATATTTATTTTAATTTTTAAATTTATTTATTTAAAGAAAATTTATCACAGATGACATAACTGATCATAATATATTTGTTTCAGAATGACAGAAAATGAAGGTATTAAAAAACAGAAAGAAAATAGAAAATCTAAAAAAATAATAAAAATAATATGGAAAAAAGAAAAAGTTCATTAGCAAATATCTTGGTGAAAATTATTGTATCACCAATAAAGTAATTAATACATAGCAGAAGGTTTAGTAAGCTCCTTTTCGTTTTAAAAAATAGGAGATACATACACTAAAAAAAGGTGTGTGTGTGTGTGTGTGTGTATGTGTGTGTGTGTGTGTGTGTGTGTGGCAGTTGTTGTTTGTATAGGCCCAGCAAAATAGGGAGAAATCGAAAGGAAAACCCTTTGGCCTAAAAACAGAGGAACCTTACCATCAAGTATTCTGGCATAAGACCAACTGCAAGCTCCAGGTATACTAGGTTGTCCAATCCATAGTCATTCTCTGTGGTCCCAATAACAGCTCTTCACCATCACGTTTTTGCTGTCAGATTTCTGCAGTTATAGATCTTGGTTTCTATACAGGTCATCTGTCAAAATCTGGGTGATGGGTAGATCTTCTGGTTTCATTTCACCATTAGGTAGCATTAAGGCAGAGAATTCTGCCCTAAAAGCAGACTGTTGCTGTTACCAGTCATCTGGGGGTCAGAAGAACCCTCTCTGGTGTAAGTTGGTGCCATAGTGGTAGTAGGGCCTACCTTGGTAGAATTTTCTTTTTGAGTTTTCACATCTTAAATATGGAACGCTTCATGAATTTGTGTGTCATCCTTGAGTAGGGGCCATGCTAAACTTCTCTGTATTGTTCCATTTTCAGTATATGTGCTGCCAAAGTAAGCACCTTGGTAGAATTTTTATTCCTAGTGATGGTGTAGGAAACCATGATTGTTTCTTTAGATGGTGTCCATGTTTCTGGGGTGAATGGTCAATGTCCTATCTACTGAAGTCTAAGCCAAGTCATTATGCCAAGTGTTTAGGGTGTAAGGTCCCACTGCAGTATAAAATTTTGTGTGTTCATATCTTTATTAGATAAGAATTTGTTTGCATATGTAAACTTTTCCCATTTTACTGTGCCTATGCAAAAAAAAAATGCCATAATGTATTACTGGTACATGTGGGGACTGAGGTATCAAGACCAACAATTTCCATAACCTTTTTCTTACATGACCTCTAAACAGATTTATCTTATAGAATTTTGTACTAAATAGATCCAAAAGATGGGGCAAATTACCACTACATAAGAAGATATTCAATAAAGGTTATTTTTATTAAATGAATGCATTTAAAGAAATATTCAAAGAAGATGTGTATGTCCCCATTAAGTATTTTGAAATAGTTGGAGGAGGGGTAAGATTCAGAGTGCAGCTTCAATCTGTGATTTGGTTTTGTGGAGTCAAAGGAGAAATGGCTTCTAGCAATCACATATCAGGAAATGTCCTCAAGCAGGGAACTTCTCAGCAACCAAATCTGGTAGCAAGCAAAAGTCCATGGTAAAAGGGGGTGAAGGAAGAGGGACCACCAAGAACAAATCAATAGCAGCAGAGTGTTGGTTTCATCTCGTGCTGAAAACTTATCTTTTCACTTTGGGAGCTGGTTGGCATCTGGCTGGGGTGGGGAGAATGCTCTGTTACGAGAAGTTAAGGACTAAGGGTCAAAAAGTTTAAATGTGGGGAAATAACATGGAGGAGCAGAAAAGAGTTTGTAAGGTGATAAGCAAAGGGGGAAAAGAGGGCTTATCTATGATAGCAGGGAGAACACTATACAATATAAATATTATATCTATTACAGAGGGATATTAAACTGACATTGGTATGGTGAACCATGCACTCATGCGCATACATCTGCAGACACAGAGGATCAATCCATGGGTTACATTTGAAAAGCTGACCCAGGTGATATGGGACAGAACACTTAAAAAAAAAAAAAAAAAAAGTAAAGCTGGCAAGTCTGATGTAAAGGTTTTCCTTTTTTTAGGCCAGTCATGGTTGTTGAGGGAGAACTTAATTGAAAAAAGGCTTCATAGATTAAGTTGTGTATAGAGCATTCTTAAAAAGAATCATAATTTTCAAGTCTAAAAATCCAAGTGATAATAATAAGCAGTGTATGGGGAGTCTATACCATAAAATTAATATTATGTCTATTACATATGAAAGTTAGACAGGCATTGATATGGTGAACATATACACTATGTGTTTATATCAGCAAACTCTAAGGATCTAAGGATAAATGCTTTTACTTATTTATTTATTTATTTATTTATTTATTTATTTATTTATTTTTGATTTTGGGCCATAAGTGGTGATGCTCAGATTTCTGGCTATGTGCTCAGAAATCGCTCCTGGCTTGAGGGACCATTTGGGACACAAGTGGATCGAACCCTGTTCCATTCTAGGTCAGACTTGTACAAGGCAAGCGCCTTATCTTTGCATCACCATTTCGGCCTCGGCAGAATGCTTTTAAATAAAATAAAATAAATTGATTACAGCCTGCAAGTCTACTGTAAAGGTTTTCTATTTTCTGGATCATTCCTGGTTGGTGAGGGTAAACTTTACTAGGGAAAGGCTTCATGGATTAGATTGTGTATAGAACCTTCTAGAAAACTAAGTGATATGGTATTGAGCCCTATAAGTTTATATCATGAAATATTGTACAGCGATTCTTGAACATCCTATTTCCTTTCCTAGAAGCAAACTAAACTTATGAGCATTATGGTATCATGCTAAACTAGCTACAATTTGGAAAATGACTGCTGAGAAGGAAGGAAAGCTGCTGGGGAGAGCCAAAAATAGCCACGCTTCCCTTGGTGGAGGGTTAAGAACTACTGTTTCCTCCCCTATCCCCCTCACCCACCTCTCTGGTGGCCCTATCCCCAGGAGTGTTCTGAGGGCAGGCTGGAGTGGGAAAAATGCCCCATTGAGGGTATTAGGTCTGTAGTCTCCTTGCCGTGCAGCCAGCACAGGATTCCCTATCCCCAGGTACATGAAGGTTTGGTAATCAAATAACTGAAATATTTTTAATCTGGAACAATAAACACCCTCGAATAGCTAAAGCACTCCTAGGGAAAAGGAAAATGGGAGGCATTACTTTCCCCAACTTTAAACTGTACTACAAAGCAACAGTTATCAAAACAGCATGGTATTGGAATAAAGACAGACCCTTAGATCAGTGGAATAGGCCTGAGTTCTCAGACAATGTTCCCCAGACTTACAATCACCTAATTTTTGACAAAGGAGCAAGAAATCCTAAGTGGAGCAGGGTAAACCTCTTCAACAAGTGGTGCTGGAAGAACTGGTTAGCCTCTTGCAAAAAAGTGAACATATACCCCCAGTTAACATCATGTACGAAGGTAAAATCCAAATGAATTAAAGACCTTGATATCAGACCTGATACCATAAGGTATATAGAACAGCATCTTCAAGGAGGAAACTGCACTTTTCAAACATGTGGAAGCAGAGATCAACAGATGGAAATACATTAAGCTGAGAAGCTTCTGCACCTCATAAGAAATAGTGTCCAGGATACAAGAGCCATGCACCTAGTGGGAGAAATTATTCACCCAACACCCATCAGATAAGGGCTAATATCAAAAATATACAGGGCACTGACAGACTTTATAAGAAAAAAACATCTAATCCCATCAAAAAGTGAGGAGAAGAAATAAACAAACACTTTGATAAAAAAATTAATACAAATGGCCAAAAAGCACATGAAAAAAATGCTCCTCATCACTAATCATCAGGGAGATGCAAATCAAAAGAATGATGAGATACCATCTCACACCACAGAGATTGGCATACATCACAGAGAATGAGAATAATCAGTGCTGGCGGGGATGTAGAGAGAAAGGAACTCTTATCCACTGCTGGTGGGAATGCCATCTAGTCCAAACTCTATGGAAAGCGATATGGAGATTCCTCCAGAATCTGGAAATTGAGCTCCCATTCGACCCAGCTATTCTACTCCTAGGGATATACCCTAAGAACACAAGAATACAATACAAAACCCCCTTCCTCACACCTATATTTATTGCAGCACTATTCACAATAGCCAGGCTCTGGAAACAACCAAGATGCCCTTCAACAGACGAATGGCTAAAGAAACTGTGGTACATATACACAATGGAATATTATGCAGCCGTCAGGAGAGATGAAGTCATGAAATTTTCCTATATATGGATGTACACAGAATCTATTATGCTGAGTAAAATAAGTCAGAGGGAGAGAGAGACGCAGAATAGTCTCACTCATCTATGGGTTTTAAGAAAGATAAAAGTCATTTTTGCAACAATCCTCAGAGTAAATGAGAGGAGGGCTGGAACTTCCAGCTCATTCATGAAGCTCATTACAAAGAGTGGTGAGTGCAGTTATATAAATAACTACACAGAGAACTAACATAAGCATGTGAATGAATGAGGGAACTGGAAAGTCTGTCTGGAGTACAGGTGGGGGTGGGGGTGGGGTGGGATGGCGAGAGATTTGGGACATTGGTGGTGTGAATGTTGCACTGGTTAAAGGGGTGTTCTTTACATGACTGAAGCTTAATCACAATCATATTTTTAATCAAGTTGTTAAAATAAGTAAATATATTAAAATATATAAATATATAGAATAATAAATATAGATAATAAAGATATAATATAAATAGAAACCAAAAAAAAAGAAATACCCTTTTTTGAGTTTCATAGGCTTGCAATTTCTCTACATCTCACCCACAGGCCCACTATCTCAGCAACTATTTTCCTATTTGTCATGCAAACAATCATTCCCAAATGTCAAATACATACAATTCATATATCAACTTTCTACTTCATTAATAAGTTTATATTAATATTAATTCTTGTTTGCCTGACCCTCTGACTACTCACTTGTGTGTTTTTGAATAAGCTAACATAGCAATCTCAGAGGATTTCTTATTAAGCCTTGTTTGTGAAATAAGTGTAATATTAATGCTTACAGACATGCTTACGCTTATTGATGATTTCATTTGTAAAATTTAATAGTTTTATAAATTTGATTATTTATTGTGTTTTTCAAGTACTTTTTGAAACTGATGTTTTCATTATGTAACAAATCAGAGAATTTAAGGCCAGTAAATTTTTTGCATCATGCAAAAAAAAATAGAAAAAAATGACTTTATTTTATATGTATTTGAAGATACTTGAACATATCACTCTAAAATATATGCAATTGCATAAATCAATAATACCCCATTATAAAACTACATTGTAATAGTTTAAAGTCACTGAAAAAAAATAAACGTTGCAAGAAACAGTTCTCTAGACTAGTATTGCTCAAAAGCAAGGGAACATACAAGCTTATCAAGAAAAAGAGCTACCAGAATATGGCTTTATGTTGGGCCACACATAACTTTGCTTATGTAATACTACTGTCTCTGTGCTCAAGGATCATTTTTGATTTTACTCAGGGAATCACATGATGTGCTTCCAGGGATTGAACATAGGTCAACTAGATGAAGGCAAATGCATTACCCACTCTACTATCTCTATTCATAGTGCCATAGTTATTTTAAACACACACTCATACACATGCTCAAAACACACTTAAACATATACACCTGGTTTTATTCATATTTTTTAATCTCAATGTCTTCAA